>NC_136881.1:16178619-16208619 GCF_949152265.1 Phoxinus phoxinus | reverse complement strand
TGCAACAGGGTTTGAGATACATTTTCTCTTGTTTGGTGGGTGTTTCAAAAATGTCAGCCCAATCAGCAGTAACATGTATATAAACCACGCGGTATTAAAGAGATAGCTCACGCGGCACAATGGGTCCAAGTAAAGTCGTTTACAAATGTGTCTGCTGCAGCTCGGTATACGCAACAATTGAAGATATTAGAAGACATGTTTGTCTTTTCATCCTGAAATGCGAGGCAAATGTTGGATCACAATAATTAGGAACCACAATTTTCATTAATCCCTTCACTCTTTTGGGATGCTCTCTTTTATTCTGAACTGCAAGGGCAGTGACTGTAACATCGAGCATATTTTGCGGTATTAAACACGTATTTATACCAATTTCATCAGGCTCCGAAAAATCTTTAGAAATAAAACAAAGAATGGTCTTCTCAGCTGCCATAGTTGCAACTCTTGCGTCATCAAAACAGAATGTTCAACGCACCACTGTTTCCGTTTAAAAAACGTTTTGCAACTTTTTGTCGGGGCTGAACGCAGCCCTGATCACATGATGGAACAGTGAAACATGATCATGACAAATATCGAAATAATGCATGAAAGCATAAACAAAACCTTAAAGAGATGTGACCTTTATGGATTGCCTTTGTATGGATTTTGACCTTTGCCTGGACTGATTGTGAGTACGGATTACCCTTTAAGGTAGATTAGCCCTTGAACGACTTTTTTTGTTTTAGTCTCTCTCTCTCTTTTTGCATTCTGGGAAGATTAACTTGACTGTAAACTGTAGAAACTAGATTCAGATATGGAGGAAGATAAGGCTCTCCCTGAGGACCTGTGCTCTGGGGTGAGAATTCCTCCGTTTGTTTTTATGCAGGCTGTTCCTGGCTGGCCTGTCAAATGTGTGTGCTGCACCCAGATAAGAACAGACAGAATGTGAAAAATGTAAGCACTAAAAACTAATAATTTTGCATGGCAGATTTATTTTAGGTGTATATGTGTGTGTGTATTTGTGAGTATAGGGCTGAGCAATATTGCTCAATAAATTATATTTTGATAATTTTCAGCTCTTTGGCGATTTTATATACATCTCAATATTTATGTATTTTCTCTGAAATGGCTTGGGTGATTTCAGTCAGAGGAACCATAATTTCAACCTCACAGCCATTGCAGTCAAGTAGGTAGAAGTAGAATGCAAGAAGTAAAATGCATTTTTAGTTAAAAGCAAGAAATGCATGTTTTCCACATTGTTTTTCCACTAAATCAACCAAAAGTAGAATTATATTTTATCTTTTTTTATGTTATGCGTGTACATGCTCGTTATTTGTATCTGCTTAATGCATGTTAATATAATGAATGTAAATATGCTCAAATTAATGACAATATTTACCTGCATATATTTTTGTACTGCATGTGAAATATGAAAACATACATTTTCAGTAATAATGCGAATTAATCAGTGAATCAACATTTTGAATTGATTCATGCACTGTTAATGTCTCAGCGGGGCTGTGATAAAGCCCATGACGATCCAAAAAATCCAACAAGCTAACACTCGGGAGATGACCAGGAGAAATACACAAGGGAGTCTTAGGGAATGTTTACATGACACCGTTTTTAGGTGAAAACGGAAAACTTTGTATGTGTTTTGGCCATTCATTTACACGACAACGGCATGTTGGGGGCCTGAAAATGCAAGCTTTTGAAAACGGGTTTCAAAGTGCAAGCTTTTGAAAATGATGCCTTTACCGTCTCCATGTAAACAACAAATGAGAATTTGTGTAAACAGTTACGTCTTGCGCATGCGTATTACGTGTTCATGCATGCGTATTACCTGTTCACGGGTTGTTTATTCACAAAGTGACTTTGCCAACTACTTGCCTTTTTTTAAATTTCACATCCGTGTGAACGTGGATTGTTTTGACAACTTTGTTGTCTGTTTTTAGTACATCATTGTTGTGTAAACGTACCCTTGAATACACAGGGAGTAATGAGGTTACTCAAGGAACAACAGGTAAAGGTAATCAGACACTATAGAAACAAACAAGGATCAAGAACACAGGCAAACGGGCACATGGAGAACCAAACTAAAACACACTGAAACTAAACAGAATCAAAGCATACACCTGTCAGAAAAAGAAGTGGAGACCCAGGCAGAGCCGATGAGCCCAAGCGACACCGACGGATCTGGAGACAGAGGTCGGAGCCACAGCGACAAGCGTCCGAGGTGGAGCCAGGGTGCCACATGACAGAGGCAGAACCGGTGGGACTGAGCACCAAGGCGGAGCCCGACGGAGCTGAAGGGATGGAGTGCGAAGTGCAGCAGAAGGCCCTGAAGTCCATGGCGCAGGCAGAGTGACTACTGACCAAGGTGGAGCCGGAAGGACGAGGGAGCCCAGTGGAGCCGTAATGATGATGTTTCTAGGTGGAGCCGAGGGAGGGTGGAGCCAAGGTTGAGCCGACTGGTCGGCGAGCCGTGGTGGAGTGAGGAGCTCGGCGGCGGGGCCAGGGGATACACCATGGCGGAGCTGGAGACCAGAAGACCCGAGGCAGATCCACGCAGGTTATTGAAGCAAACAGAGGAGCCGAGGAAGTGAAGGGAGTCAGCAGAGGCAGGACCAAAGGACTGGCTGGCGTTAATAGAGGAGGAAGGAGAGGGAAGCTTGGTGGGACCAGTGGCAACGGGAAATTTAATGGCCAAATGTTTAATTTTATATCACCATCAAAATCATAATGACTATAAGTGACTATATATGTGTTTGTGTGTGGGGTTCTGGTAAACCCTGTGTTGTGGGGACCATTTCCCCACAAATATATATATATTATTATTTTTTTTATTTACTTTTTTACCTTGTTGGGTTACCATAGGGACGTTTTGGTCCATATGAGGGGGAAAAAAAGCTTATAAATCATACTAAATTCATTTTCTTTTTAAATGTAAAATGCAGAAAGTTTTCTGTGATAGGTGTCACAAAGCAGAAGGAGACGAACAGGTAACGTAAATAGAGTTTTATTCAACAGTAAACTCAATAGTAAAGGTAGCAGGTGAGTAACCGGAAGTAAACAGTTTCTGATGTGTAGATGATGAAAGTGAACCAGTCTCTTATCTGCTGCAGGTTTGGAGATTGGTGAAGGATCCAGATGGCTGAAGGCGGACAGAAGAAGCCGGGTGGCTGACTGAAGAAGACGGAAGAAGACCCAGGTCGAAGTATGATGAAGGTAAGTAGTCCGTTCGGAATCAGGTAGGTGTTTAGCGATCTCAGTAATGGAGTCAGGTTTGTCGATAGTACAACGACGAGACCAGACAACTGGCAGAGTGAAGGTGTGTGGTTTATGAAGGGATCTGGTGATGCGGGATGATGACGTGCAGGTGGTGAGGACAGGTGATGGTGATTAGTACTCAGGGGATTGAGAACGAGTGGGCGGAGTGATGATGTCTGGTGTTGATGACGTCTGGTGTTGATGACGGTGTCTCCGTTACAATAGGTAAGTTTAGGGTTAGGGGATAGAATATATAGTATAAAAACCATTAAACCTATGGAGTCCCCACAAAGATATCAAAATTGTGTGGGTGGTTGTGTGTTGTATCAACAGTCAGATATCAGATGCTTCTAATAAAGCTGCCATCTTCAAATCATTTAAGTTGTTTTCAGTTATATATTTATCAAATTCATTTGATCTATTTTTCCATCTGATATTATATATTTAACATCCACACATGCACACATAGACCCCCTGAAAGAATATCTAGCTAATAGGCTGAATACAGGGGGCATGGACTTGAATGTTAAATCATGAATAATTAATGAGAACTGATAAATAATGAAAAGAGTTTAAGAGTAATTAGGGTAATGAGACAGAAGCAACGCTCAGCGTTCCGGAATCTTAAGGAATAAAGCTGTGGACAGTTCAGTGTGTGTATATGTGTGAAAGTGAGAATATTGAGAGAGAGAGAGAGAGAGAGAGAGCTGAAAGAAGAGATTGCTGGTGGTGAGATTATTCTATGTTGATTATTATACTAAATACAGTCATTTAGTTTAGCTTGTAATGGTGTGCATCCTTGTAAACGCTCTGCTCTGCTTTGCTTTCAACTTAGTTTCTGAAAAGCAAACTCACAGCTTGACCTCCTATTATTTATGTTGTCATACACACACACATGCTTTGAAATAATGGGAACTTTAAAGATAATGAACTAAACCACAAGTCTCTCTCTCTCTCTCTCTCTGTGTGTGTGTGTGTGTGTGTGTGTGTGTGTGTGTGTGTGTGTGTGTGTGTGTGTGTGTGTGTGTGTGTGTGTGTGTGTGTGTGTGTGTGTGTGTGTGTGTGTGTGTGTGTGTGTGTGTGTGTGTGTGTGTGTGTGTGTGTGTGTGTGTGTGCATCAGAGTGCATTTCCATCTGTAATGGCAGAACAGATCAAATTTATGTATGCTAAATCATATACAATTTACTATAATCTCATGAGACCATAGGCTAACCCAAATCTCTTTAGTTTTAAAATTTATCCTGGAGATCACAAATGTACATCTGTCATGAGTACAGATTCATTCAGATCTAAAACTGCAATTCAGGTGGATAAGTACAGCTGAATTTGTTTCATAGATGATGTTTTAAACTCGTTTTATTGTATTTGTAAAATTGTATTGCCTAATTTTTTACTTCAGGTAACAGAGTTCATATATAGGAATTATAGACATAATGGTACTTGAAGCTTTCATTTTTGTACATTTTACCACATTCTGGAATTTTATTGATTCATTTCCAGGGTATTTGATTTTTGTTGTGGCACTTATAGGCCTATAGGACCATAGACCAAAGACCTCTACTATAAGCATTATCATTAATCTCACTGACAGTTCCACTGACAGTTCCACCCTTGGCAAGATGCAGGTCCATTTGACTTTCAGATTTTCATTCCATAACACAGTCATACCTCAAACGCGAATTTTTAAAATGTTGACAAACAAGTTGGTATGATTCTTGTCTTTAAATTTGCATATTTGCTGTAGTTCTCGTTTCAATTTGTTAGCAACTTACATTTACATTTTACATTAAATCATTAGCAGACGCTTTTATCCAAAGCGACTTACAAATGAGGAGAGGAGAGCAATAGAAGCAATCAAACCAAACGACTAGTTGCAGTTAGTCTAGTACAGTACACGTAGCAAGGTCTTTTAAAAAAAAATAGATATGTAGAATAGTAAGTGTTAGTAGTATTAATGGGTCACGTGTTGACGAAAAAGGTCTGTCTTCAGCCTTTTCATGAAAATGGCTAAAGACTCAGCAGCTCGGGTTGAGTTTGGCAGGTCATTCCACCAGCTTGGAACAATCAAGGTAAAGGTCTGTGAAAGTGATTTTGTGCCTCTTTGGGATGGCACCACAAGGCACCGTTTACTTGCAGAACGCAAGCTTCTGGAGAGCACATAGGTCTGAAGTAGTGAGTTTAGGTATAAGGGTGCAGAGCCAGTGGTTTTCTGTAGGCAAACATCGGCGCCTTAAATTTGACGCAACCAGTGCAAGTTTATGTGTAGAGGTGTGACGTGCTGCAGCATTGTGGATCAGTTGCAGAGGTTTGACAGTGCAAACTGGAAGACCTGCCAGGAGAGCATTACAATAGTCCAGTCTGAATAGAAGTGCTTGGACAAGGAGTTGTGTAGCATGCTCTGATAGGAAGGACCTGATCACAACTCAAAGGTTCCTGGTTGTCTGTCTTCGCAAGGTTGAGTTGAAGGTGGAGGTCCTTCATTCAACAAGAAATGTCTGTCAGGCAGGCAGAGATCTGAGCAGCAACCATCAGATCATCTGGCTACAATGAGAGGCAGAGTTGTGTGTCGTCAGCGTAGCAGTGATAGGTAAAAAACATGTTTGTGAATGACAGATCCTAGTGATGACATGTAGATGGAGAAGACAAGTGGTCCAAGCACTGAGTCCTGGGGCACCCCAGTAGCTACAGTACATGTAGATGCTGTGACTTAGACACCTCACCCCTCCACAAAATCCTGAAGGACCAACCTGAGAGGTAAGACTTGACATATATTTTTAAAGCTCACAGTAATTAAAAAAATTGCATTTGAGATTTATTGTTAACAAAATATCAAGTCTCTTCAATTTATAATAAAAACAGATTACTATAACAATTCAGATAATAAAACAATTCTATAAAACCATTACAAAGTCCTGAAGGAACCCATGACTCTTCTGGGTTTTAGAACCCCAGAACTGCTTGGTTGTATCTACTTTATAGCTCCACCTTTTCTATAAAAAAAGGTTTCTTTTCTTTTTTCTATAAAAAAGAGTGACTGAAGTATTTCTTTGTCATCTATCCAAGTCTCTCAGACATTACTATATTTGTATGTGTTTGAGCGTGAGTGAACTGTATGTAGAACTGAAATAAATATAAATGAAACAAGAGGTCTTTGTGATATATTGGTGATCTACTACACTGACCAGTACAGCTGTGCTAATCTGACACACTCAAAAACGCTTGCACACACACTCACATACAGTATGCTAACATTATAAGTGTTATTTACCTCTAATAGAAACACTCATGTAACTTGTAACTTTAGTTTGTTTATCTAAGTTGTGTCGTATATGAAAACACTAGCTAACAATAGCATAGTGGATCCAGCCCAAACCCTGAGGACGTGTGTGTGAGTTTGTATGTTTATAGGCTATTCATTCCCGATAAATGTCTCAGCGGTCTCATTCTTTTGAAAATAAAACACTGTTTCCATCTCTCCCTCCAAGATCACCTCATTCTTCCTTCCTCTTTTTCCCCCTTTTACACATTCTCTCTCATTCTGAAATCACTGGGACGGGTACCCTTATGGCAAATGTAATGGGTTTTCATTTATTAGTGTACAGGGACTTACAATTTTGTTCCCAGACACACAAAAACATATGACCACACTCACACTCTTTTATCAAAAAACGAACAATCTCGCTTTAAAAAACCATTAATGCTGACCTGTGTAATTAATGCACCATTAATGTGTCACTAAAAGGAACTGCAAAAATAATGATTGTTTTCTACCACTGGTAAGATCAACAGCCCCGCCCTGAACTCACATCCACACCAAACATGGAACATTCCCCTAACATTAGTATTTGGTTTCCGTTTAGTTATTTTATTGTGAACCAAAGTTTAAAATGTTCTAGGAAAGTTATTTTTAAGCTTTTATTTTTTACAATCATAAAATAAAATTCCCAGAATGTTACACATAAGTTTTTAATCGATTAACTTATACAGAACATTCCTTAATTTTAAGGTTTTATTTTTTACAACTATTACATTAACTTAAATATGCTAAACATTGCCTAAAATGTATTTTTACAGGAGCATTCTGCAAACTTAGAACAATAATTAAATTTCTGTAATGAAATCTGTCCTGGCAAATCAAAAACAATGGACCATTCTGAGAAAGTTTGTTTTTGGTTTCCAGATTGTTGGTTGTTGGACCTGTTGTGGTCTTGTGGACTTGCAATGGCTGTCATGTGTGCATATACAGAAGACAAGGTTGTCCAATTTGGCCTTTAAGGTTTAAGAAGGGTACTCACGAGCACACTTTGTAGCATCTGCTCTTTTGCTGGGTCTGCACTGATGCCAACAGGCTACTACCCAACAGTCTATGCAGCATTACAGGCATGGTCAGAATAAATGTCACCCCTGGTAAATATGATCAAAACTGGCTGTAAAAAATAAATCTGCATTGTTTATCCTTTTGATCTTTCATTCAAAAAATTGCCAAAATTCTAACCTTTCATTGAAGTAAGATAATTGAAAGTGGGGCTAAATCACATTATGAAATAAATGTTTTTCTCCAAAACACGTTGGCCACAATTATTGGCACCCTTTTATTAAATACTTTTTGCAACCTCCTTTTTGCCAAGATAACAGCTCTGAGTTTTCTCCTATAATGCCTGATGAGTTTGGAGAACACCTGACAAGAGATCAGAGACCATTCCTCCATACAGAATCTCTCCAGATCCTTCAGATTCCCAGATCCATGTTGGTGCTTCTTCTCTTCAGTTCGGTCCACTCATTTTCTATAGGGTTCAGGCCAGGGACTGGGATGGCCATTGCAGATCTTGGTTTTGTGCTCAGTGACCCATTTTTGTTTTGATTTTGATATTTGTTTTTGGATCACTGTCCTGTTGAAAGATCCAAACATGGCCCGTTATAAGATTTCTAGCACAGTCTGTTAGGTTTCGATTTTTTATCTGTTGGTATTTGATCCAATCCATGATGCCATGTATCTGAACAAGATGTCCAGGACCTCTGGCAGAAAATTAGGCCCACAGCAGTAAAGATACAGCAGAGTATTTAATTTGACACATGGGGTACTTTTTTATCCCTGTGTGCACCAAACCCATCTTAAGTGTTTGCTGCCAAAAAGCAATTTTTTTTGTTTCATCTGACCATAGAACCCGTCCCGTTTGAAGTGCCAGTAGTGTCCGGTACTTTTCAAACGTTCTATGGACAGAGGAACCAAAAAAATAGCTTTTTTGGCAGCAAACACTTAAGATGGGTTTGGTGCACACAGGGATAAAAAAGTACCCCATGTGTCAAATTAAATACTCTGTTTTTATCCTGGTTTTTCAGGCAATTCGAAAAATAAATATTTCGCAAAACTGCAATGGAAACAGTTTTTGCGCATTTACAGTCACCTGACTTAGAAGGCGCAGTGTATATGAGACATAGTTGTTTATTAAATTCATTAAAAAGACAAAATAATTACTGGAATACTGTATTCTAAACCTCAAAGAAATGCCACAATCAAGACCTTGGAGCAGAAATGAGTGAGAAACCCCTCATATGTGCCGTTCACATATAAGGGTCTTTCCTTGTCATTAATGCTTGGATAACACGCCTCCGTCTCCTTCTGTTAATAATAATAATGTCTAGTGCGGTGGCTGTGATATATAAACCTATCGGCATAACATCGGTTAATGGAAACGCCGTCATTTCGCAATAGTTTTGTATCGATATTTAGAAAAAAACGCAAAAAGTTTTGCACAAGTCTGTAATGAAAACACGGCTATTGAAACTGAGATTCACTACTCTCTAGTGCAGAATATTAACAGATTGAAAAATCACAGCAAGATTAAAAGAGACAAAAAAATCTATGAAAGAGGACAGCTAAAAGACAAAATGCTATATTGCTATATCAATGCATGTAAAAGTTAAGTAAGTTAGTGATTTTTATGGCTTTATCTATTGATTCTAAAGCTTATTTGTATTGCCTTTATACTGTTTATTGAATCTAAGTGCTTAAAATTAATTGATGAACTAAAATTTGTACATGTGTAATTGATTAAGGGTATTATATAATTATTATTATTATAAATAAGCATTGCTAAAAGCCAGAAGATTTTGTCTTTAAAAATCATTTACTATGTAGTTGTAGCGATTACATTCATTCTGTCTGCACATGTTCTTGTTAGTCCTAATTTGTTTAATCTTCCTCCACCTGTGCCTGTTTAGCTCCCTCATTCACCTTGTGTATTTACACTCCCTGTTCTGTTCTATCCTTTGTTCATTATTGTTGAATGGCATGCTTGTCTGTCACCAGTAAACTCTTTGTGAACTATCTTCCTTCATCTGCGATCCGTGACAGAATAAATTACCAAAATTTTCAACATGGACTCACCAGCGTTGCGTCTCCTCCTGCTTCCGGAGAATCTGAGATATCTAGAATACTGGCCTGGATGATCCGGAATGTTGACTTCTCCCTCACTGCCAGCGAGCCCGAGGCGCCCACCGAGGTCATTCCAGGACCAGCCCCGGAGTCAACGCAGGTTGGTCAGTCCATCTCAGAGCCAGGAGTGGACCTGGACCTGATCGATCTGTGGTCTGTGGATCCAATGCCCTCCCAAGTCCCCACCCTTGAGTCATCATATTCTTCACCGGTCCCGTCCGGAAGTCTTCTGTCCACATCCCTGCCTGTCCTTAGCTCTGCCTCCGCCGCGCCCTCCGTGCGGCTCATCCTCTGCGACTCAGGCTTCCCCTCCACCAGCTTGGCGTGAGGCAGAGTCCCCGGGCTGCATCTCGGGCCTCCAGGTCCACACCGCCACCCAGTCCTATTAGCCCGTCACCCTCCCCTCATCCACCACTCCTTCATCGCCTCCGTGGTCCGTCTGCCCGGAAGCTCCGGGATTCGGGCTAACAATTACATTCGTTCTGTCTGCACCTTTTCTTTTTAGTCCTAATTAGTTTAATCTTCCTCCACTTGTGCCTGTTTAGTTCCCTCATTCACCTTGTGTATTTATACTCCCTGTTCTGTTCCTTTGTCGGTTTTTGTTGAATGTCATGCTTGTCTGCATGTTTGTCACCAGTAAACTCTTTGTGAGCTATATTCAGTCTTCAGTATTGCCGATCTGTGACAGTAGTGACCTTTAATTTGGAGTAGAAACTGTGGGAGTGACTTTATTGCATCAGTCATGTGACACTTTGATCATAGCTCATTGGTTCAATTTCGGTTTGAGATCTCTTACCTGAGGAAGGGCCATGTGAGGCCCGAAATGTCACTAATAAAAAAAAAATTTTTGAATGGGAGCTTATTCGGTGTGCGGATCTGTTACTTACTACTACATGGATTATACTTGTGATCCAGCACCCGTATTTGAAAATAAGTTGTGCGTGATTTACTCCTGTAGATCTCTTACCTAGAACATAACCTGCCCAGGAGCAGGTTAGCTGTGACGCGTAAATTACTGTGGCAATGAACACTGTTAAAAGCCAAACCACTTTCATGGTGCTTAAAACCCAGGGTTGACGCAAACTAAACTGAAACATACCTGGCTAGCCACCTAAACCCGCTTCATGGTATAGGCCCCTGGTGTCAGGCTGGTGTTGATTCCTAAACAAACGGAGCACTGTGTTTACACTTTTTGGTAGAATCAGCGGACCCAATGCTTGTAGTTGTCTTTGCACATTAAGATGGGATTGAGTAAATAATTTAAACATAAAATGTATTCAATATTTAAATATTGTTACTTTTACCTTAGCTGTTTGCATTCTGGTAAAGTAGATGGTACTGGTTTTCTTTGGTTTGGGGGTTGGTTATGTCATATATTGTGTTTTTTGTGTAAATCTATGTGTACTTGAGATAGAGATGATGACAGTGTTTATGTACAATAGGTGCATGAGAACATACCATAAACTATTAATGTTTTTTATGTAAAGGCAAGTCTAAACACTGAAGACTAACCTTTGCCTTAAAAAACTTAATTTAATTTATGAATGTTTAAACAGTTACAACTTCTGAGTGCAATTTGTTCCCAAACTTAACTTGGTAAATGTGAGTGATTGATAGGATGTGTGAATGACTGACTAATATCATCCATATCACACCCTACATCTGCCTGGAAAGTGTATGGGGGTATGTCTATTTTGGTGTGTGTGTGCGGCAATGGCAAAGGAAGACTGGGCAACAGGAACACACTCAAATTTCGGACACTTCCTGACACACCCACCCATTCCATACTGGCCAGTCATCTGAAGAGATTTACATCCTTTTAGCACATCATAAGTTGTGTGAATGTGTCTGTGTGTTGAAGTTGTGTTTGTGTGTGAGAGAGAAGAATCTATCATCAAGGATAAGAATACATGTTTTATGATAATGGAAAGGTTATTGTGTGTCTGCACAACACATATTTATGTGACACTATCTTTGATTGATTGACCTGAAATTAGAGCACATGCAAACAGATGCACGGACATGAGCTTGCATAAGCACACACAAACTGTTACAATCTGTGTTGTTTATTTGGTTTGAGTGTCTTGATTGTCATGCTGTAACAATTTGTTTAATTACTTTTTGCAGCCTCGTAAGAACACAACAGGAGAATGTATGATAGACCTTAGGATGTTAACGGCAGGACATGGTAAGCATGTTACAATCTGTTTTACATGTGATTTTGTATTTGTGTTGTCATTGCAGAGGAATTAAATAAAAAGGAGGATGAAGAGACTGATAGATATACACAGAAAGTATTGGGCAGAAACAGAGAACAGAATATTTTCACAATCATTTTATCATTACTTCAACTCTTTTCTTTTTCCTTTGACTATTATAAAGCAGAAAGTAAAAGAGTTTCCACCATCATATAATACACTCTTTTGCATGTGTAAAGATACTTTTGGTCATGTGGAATAGACAGACAGATAAACAGACAGACATAGAGAGACAGACAGACATAGATGGATGATGATGCAGAGAGAGAGAGAGAGAGAGACCGAGGTAGGATCAGTCGAGGGAAGTGTGAGCACTGTTGCGTGATTTCCCCTCTTTGTTGGTATGTGGGGATTGTTTGCAGTCCCAAATCAGTGTTGAAATCTCGTCCATTCATCTCCACTCCCTATACAAAACACACATATACACATACACTCCTACATGCATCCCCGCTCTCCAGATGCCTCTCCATCTTTACCTTCTCTGGCATCCAAGAAGACATTTCCTGGAAAAAATGAAACCGTGCTGATGACTCCCTTGTCTCAAGCTCTCCGTCTTTTCCTCGTTTATCATGTCAGTGTCTCCCTATCGTCTTTTTCCCTTGTGTAATCTATTGTGTCTTCCTCTCTTGTACTGCTTTGTGCTGTTTATTTATTGATTGTGAGTGTCTCTGAATGAATTGTACGGATTGGCTCGATGACTGGTGATTTCATTTCAGCACATAGATTTTGGGTAGTGTATAACGTCCCTAAATCCCCACCTTGCCCACACACGCACACACAAAGCATTATTCATTTTGACTTTTTCTTAACACCATCAACTCTTGCTTCAGATAATCACATTTAGATCTATCATTGCAAGGGTAATGGTCATTTAAAACTAACATTTATACTCGTTTATAAACAGGTTTTTCCATAATGGAAAAATTATCCCAGGGCAGTGTATTGTTTTTCATCTCGATTTGAATGTTATATTGCAGGTGCTTCAACCTGATCAAATGTTGTTGGAGTTTCAGCTCCTTTGAGGCTCTTTTCTTACCTACCTATTTTAATTCTCTGAATGAGCCTTTCAAACAATTCAGACCTCTCATTAAAAAACCCAGAATGTTTATTGAATAATCTGTGCCTGATTACACAGCTGGACAGCAACGTGGCCAAATAGCTTTGAACAATGCCTGGTGATTAAACCAGTCACTGATCTGATTGGACTGTGAGGGCCCTAGGCCCTGTTTACACCTGGTATTAACATCCGTCTCGGGTGATCTGATCACAAGTGGTCAGGCGAAGCAGATTGCTGTTTACACCTGACATGGCACATGACATTTCAAATGTTGTCCCCTGCGACCACTTGTGATCGGGTCTCTGATTTTGTAACTACATACAGACGTGCTCAAATTTGTTGATACCCCTCCACAGAAAATGAAGAATGTTATTTTCTTTTAAATAATTTGAAACTGACAAAAGTAATTGGCATCTGCCATTGTTTATTCCATATTTAATGGAAATCAGACTTTGCTTTTATTATTTTTATGCAACATAATATTGTAAATAATAAAACAAATGAAAATGGCATGGACCAAAATGATGGGACTGCTAACCTAATATTTTGTTGCATTTTGTCACCGCAATCAAGCATTTTCTGTAGCTCTCACTGAGACTTCTGAACCTGTTCACAGGTAGTTTTGCCCACTCTTCTTGAGCAAACTGCTCCACCTTTCTCAGGTTTGATGGGTGCCTTCTCCAGACTGCAAGAGAACTTTCCATAGATGTTCGATAGGATTCAAATCAGGACTCTGTCACAAACACACACAAGACGAGAAGATCCAAAAATGCAGTGTTTATTTAAAGGGTAATCCGTACTCACAATCAGTCCAGGCCAAGGTCAAAATCCATACAAAGGCAATCCGAGGAACAACAAAACAAACAACAGGACAACAGGCTCAGAAGCATAACGGAAGTGTGGGGACAATATACAAGGACTCTGTGACAAACACTGAAACAGACAGGGTATATATACACACGTGCAAACAAGGTGACGAGAAACAGCTGAAGCAATGAACAATCAGTGACAGACAGGATTATGGGAAATGTAGTGAAAATGCCTAGACACCGTGAAAACTGAAACTTCTAGTGTTAAACCCAGGGAACCACCAGACACTGTGACATAACCTCCCCTCTACGGAGCGGCTACCAGACGCTCCAAGACCCACAAGAAACAAACAAAACAAGAGTCCAGGCGGGAGGTGGAGCGATGGAGGATCAGGGGGAGGGATGGGGGGCCAGGTCCATAAAGGGGAACAAGAACAGGGGGTGATGGCTCAGCCGGCGGCCAAGGCGAGACAGACAGTCTATCGGGCGGCCAGGGCGGAGACGACCCCTCGGGCGGCCAGAGCGGAACAGGCTGTGCAGACGACAAGGGTGAAGACGACCCTCCATCGGGCGGCCACGCCGGTGAAGACCCCTCGGGCGGCCACGGCGGTGAAGACCCCTCGGGCGGCCACGGCGGTAAAGACCCCTCGGGCGGCCACGGCGGTAAAGACCCCTCGGGCGGCCACGGCGGTGAAGACCCCTCGGGCGGCCACGGCGGTGAAGACCCCTCGGGCGGCCACGGCGGTGAAGACCCCTCGGGCGACCACGGCGGTGAAGACCCCTCGGGCGACCACGGCGGTGAAGACCCCTCGGGCGGCAACGGCGGTGAAGACCCCTCGGGCGGCCATGGCAGAGGAACAGACGCCACTGGCTCAGGAACTGCAACAGACGCCACCGGCTCAGGAGCTGGAACAGACGCCACCGGCTCAGGAACTGCAACAGACACCACCGGCTCAGGAACAGACACGGGCACCGGCTCAGGAACAGACACGGGCACCGGCTCAGGAACAGACACGGGCACCGGCTCAGGAACAGACACGGGCACCCGGCTCAGGAACAGACACGGGCACCGGCTCAGGAACAGACACGGGCACCGGCTCAGGAACAGACACGGGCACCGGCTCAGGAACAGACACGGGCACCGGCTCAGGAACAGACACGGGCACCGGCTCAGGAACAGACACGGGCACCGGCTCAGGAACAGACACGGGCACCGGCTCAGGAACAGACACGAGCACCGGCTCAGGAACAGACACGAGCACCGGCTCAGGAACAGGCTCGGCGGGCGTGACGTGAAGCTCAGGCTCGGCGGGCGTGACGTGAAGCTCAGGCTCGGCGGGCGTGACGTGAAGCACCGGAACAGGGACCACCGGAACAGGGACCACCGGGCTCAGGGCGGCGTCGGCATAGCGAGGCTCTGGTACATTCCACTGGTTCCGATGATGAAGGTAGCTGGTAAACCCCCAAAAATCCAGGATTTCCAGCCCCTTTATCTCCCACCCAGGCAATGGCTCATCCAGACAGACATTGAAGAGTTCCTTCAATGCTGAGTCATTGTAGCCCAAACCTCTAGACAGGGTCCAAAAGATTTGAGCCAGACAATCCACCGTCTGACCCTGCTGGCGTAGGTCCATTAGATTTTGGACCCGTCCCCTCCTCTCCTCCTTCGTCTTAGGGGGAAGGATACGAAACCCCATACTGCTGGATCTTTAATTGGGACGGAGTCCTTCTGTCACGAACACACACAAGACGAGAAGATCCAAAAATGCAGTTTATTTAATGAAATGGATAAGCAGTCAATATGAAGAGTACTAATACCTCATCAAATTAATTTCTAGGTGACTCTCACAATCTCCTCTACCACTGCACCCTCTAGCCTAAATGTGGGATACTAAATCTTTACTGTTTTCTGTACTGTAACCCTTTGGAATATATTTAAAAATCATAAACAAACAGGGGCATCATGCACCTATTTTATTTGAGGAGGAACCAGGCCCTCAGAGTTCCATTTCGATGGAACTCGCGCTGCGTCGAGAATCGACAATTTGGGGAATGCCTTTAACGTGACGCGTCTGAAGCCCGTATGGAACTAGTCCAATCTTGATTGATGTTGCGTCATGCGCATGTGACTGCGATGCGGAAGCTATAAAAGGACGCTGGATCATAACAGTGTCAGCTTTTTGCTCTTCAGCAAGCGCTCTGTGTCAAAATGTCTGTCCTATTTGGTGTTGTTTGTCCCATAAGAATTGTCCCAAATAAAGGTCTGCATTGCAATATGGAATCTACTGGCTCGTATTCTCGCGTTGAGATTCCCCCCGTGGAGGGATGAGCGAGAATCGCTGCTCCGCGGAGCCCTTTCCAGCGAACGCACACTGCTCTGTCTGCCCTACTGACTTGTGGCCAGGCAGCGCTCGCGTCCACACATCGATAATCGTTTCGACCAAACCTCGAACGAATCTCGAATAATACCCGAAATCAGTCTCGAGAGGCTTGTTCCCTTAAATCAGGAAATTGATGTTTGCTTCCCACCGCCACCGGCATTTTGCAAATCGCAGTGTTCGCCCGGAAACGTTGCGGCCCTGACGAGTTCGCTTCCTCTCAGGAGGTCTGTAGAAATATAAATCGGTTAATTCCTGCCAGTCAACTGCTTTAGGTCACCGAAATCCCTCAAAGTACAACATCCGAGGCCAGTCCCGAGAGACTGGTCCCCCTAGCAGTATATTTAGACACCTGAAAGGGTCTTCAAAATAAATCTCAGTGGGTCCTTCGCACAGTGGAAAAAGTGTACAGAATTTAGTTAAAGTATCGTCCAAAAGGATGGGGGGTTACGTCCTATAATAGATCTCAGGGTGATGAATCTGTCTCTGAGGAGGTTCAGAATAAAAATGCTAACCATACCTATTATCTTGAGTCAGATAAGGTCCGAGGACTGGTTTGTCACGATAGATCTATAAGACGCGTAATTCCTCATATCCATCCTTCCCCATCACAGGAAGTTTCTGAGGTTTGCATTTGGGGGGAAAGCGTATCAATACCGAATTCTTCCATTCGGCCCAGCATTGTCACCTCGCACCTTCACGAAATGCATGGATGCTGCTCTAGCTCAACTGAGATTTCAGAGCTTTCATATTCCTGACGAGTCAATGACGGTTCAACATCGAGATGTTGTTCTGAGCCATTTGAGGTGCTTGGGGTTGAGACTCAATGTCTAGAAAAGTGTACTAATTCCTCTCCAGAGAATAACATTCCTGGGGCTAGTGTGGGATTCAGTTATGACGCAGGCACAGTTGTCTCCTGCTCGTAAAAACACCTTCTTGACCACAGTCATGAATATCAAGCTATGCCAGGCCATCACTGTCAAACATTCTCAAAGAGTTTTGGGCCTTCTGGCAGCAGCGTCCAACATAATACCTTTTGACCTGCTGTACATGAGGGGGCCCTGCAGTGGTGGCTCAGAACCACTGCAGGAGTAGCTTCCAGACGCTCCACAACCAGTCTTGGAGGGAGGTGAAGCGGAGGAGGAACCGGGGGAGGGATGGCGGGTCAGGAACGCAGAGTGGAAGCAGGATGGAGACGGCCCTTTGGGCGGCCAGGGTGGGGATTGCCCTTCGGGCAGCCAGGGAGGAGACGGCCCTTCGGGCGGCCAGGGCGGAGACTCTCCCTCGGGCGGCCAGGGCGGAGACTCTCCCTCGGGCGGCCACGGCGGAGACTCTCCCTCGGGCGGCCAGGGCGGAGACTCTCCCTCGGGCGGCCACGGCGGAGACTCTCCCTCGGGCGGTCATATTTGATTGGTTGATTGGATTGTTGTTCCAGGATCAACAAAGATGTTGATCCAGGAACATGTTGTACTTAGTGAAATCACAGGAAAATTTGCATCCTTTCCGACTGACCGATTTATTGATTTTGCTCTTCGAAGTTGCATTAAAGTTGCATTTAAAATCCGCTTGGCTTAGTTTTGATGGGGATGACCCCTCTGTACACACAGTACCTAAAGGCTTTGGGAAGTTAAAAAACTCCCCTGACTGAGTGTGGGGACTCACATGTGTAACATTTGAAACACCCAGTAACTGTCAAACACTGATATACGACAGAGAAAGAGAGAAAAACAACACATGAACAACACTTCTTCACTCATATGATTGAGACACTCCTGATCCCTCTCTTTCATGTCATGGGATCTGCCGACCTCTGCTTTTCCTCTTTCCCCCATCCCTCCTTCCATCTCCTGTTTTCTATCCTCTCATGCTGTGTTCAAATTCCAGAGACTCAATTAACCTTCATAAACCCAAGCATTTACATTGATGATGTCTTATGTTTCCTCTTTAAACTAGTTTTTAAGCCACTGCTATAAAATACGACTTTCTTAAGAAGTCTTCCCATCAAAAAAGGAGGCTAAAATGTGCATATGTTCATCTCAAAGCAGTCCTTTTATACTTGATCATTCTATAAAGTTTGATCAGGCTACACTGACATTTTTATTTTTATTTTCTATTAAATTATTTATTTACAAGCTTTGGCTTGTTAGCATGGCCCTGTTCTTGCTGGTAGGTGATGGCTGCAGCAAGCATCTTTTTCATCATTAATATAAATGAGAATTGTTGGATCAAATTGATCAAAATAGACAGTAAAGACTTTGTTACGAACCCAAAACATTGTTACAAAATATATATAAAAGCTTTCTATTTATCAAACAATCCTGAAAAAATGCATCACATTCTCCACAAAAATATTAAGCAGCACAATTGTTTGCAACATTGAAAATAATAAGAAATGTTTCTTGAGCACCAAATTAGCATATTAGAATGATTTCTGAAGGATCATGTGACACTGAAGATGAGTAATGGCTGCTGTAAATTCAGCTTTGCCAACACAGGAATTAATTACATTTTAAAAATACATTTTTATTAAAATAGAAAACAGTTATAATAAATTGTAATAATATTTCATAATGTTACTGTTTTTATGGTATTTTTGATCCACTAAATGCGGCCTTGATGAGCATGAGACTTCTTCAAAAAAACATAAAAACATCTAACCGCCACGGACGCCACCAAACTTTTGAACAGTGTAGGTTAAATACTAGCTTACTCAAATTGATCCAAAGCAGTAAGCAGTGATGTTAGTAGACAGCAATGTGACTTCGGCATTCCACATTAGGTGATGTTTTACTCATATTTCATCTAAAAATTGGTATTAATTGCTTCAAAAAAAGTCATGCAATATTTCAAAAGTTAGTCTCTGGGGATTAAAAGTTAATTCAAAAACAAACTCACTCATTTAATCAGCCGTTAACGGTTCTAGTTCTGGGAACAAGGGCATAAATTCTTCAAACTCAAAGCCATGTCTTATTAGTTTGAGATATTTTCGTTCTAAAACCACCTCACACACTCCAACTCAGACATTGGACTTAATGGTTTTTGTTCGTGCCCACTGGGTCTGTGGTTAGCCACAAGCCAATCAAGGAATCAATGTAGTGCTGCCTCATAAGACAGACTGACAGGCACACACTCATCGTTTTAACTGCACTGCTCAAGTCAAGATAGCACAGACGGAATGATTAAATACATTCTTATTGAACATCTCATACAACAATACACACATTACAAATTGATACACACATACTCATACTAAAGATTGAGTTAAATTTATCAACAAACAAATTGTTGACTAGTATAAAATTGCTGTAATCAAAATCCAACTCTAAATCTAACAGTAATTATTTAGTCTCTGTCTCACACACAAACTATAAACCAACATAATAATTTCCATATTTATAGTTTTAAATCAAACCTGTTTCTTTCTCTGTCTCGGTCTCTCCTCTTTTTTCAGTTTTTGTTGTTGCTTTCTTTTTAAACAAAGATAAGTGGTTTTGAAAATCATAGGCACAATCACCCTGTTTGTCTGCGTAGTTTCAGCTATTATTGAAAAAAAGGGAAAACGAATAGGAGAGAGTTTTTTTCTGATACACACCTGCAGTCAGTTCTTGGATCCAATACATGTCTAATTTTGATTAATGAGATGTTCAAATAGTTCTGAGTGTTGGATCTGTAGCTAAATACAAAGAACACACTTGTGGTTGCGCGTGTGTGTGTGTGTGTGTGTGTGTGTGTGTGTGTGTGTGTGTGTGTGTGTGTGTGTGTGTGTGTGTGTGTGTGTGTGTGTGTGTGTGTGTGTGTGTGTGTGTGTGTTTTGTGATTTATGAGGACACAAATTTGTGTAATGACATGTGTATTACACTGGTATTACAACTTAAATGTGGTTTATGAGGACATTTCACGAGTCCTCGTAATTCAAATAGCTTAAAAAACATTTTAGGGATGGGGCAGTGTACCATTACGCCTATGGAGAGTCCTCATAGTGTAGTTGCACCAAAGTAAGTGTGTGTGTGTGTGTGTGTGTGTGTGTGTGTGTGTGTGTGTGTGTGTGTGTGTGTGTGTGTGTGTGTGTGTGTGTACCAATTTAATTTAATTAATTATTTGGTTTTGGATTCCTCATAAGGAATACACATAGAGACATTAACCTTGTTAGGTGACCATGTGTAGAGAAGCTGCCAGCCTGAGCTGAGTAGTTTAGATCGTTGTCGCCATCCAGTGGCCTCTTTATTTTAACTTGTTAGAAAGTGTTTGACAGTTGGGTTTCGATGGTTTATGATGCTAAATCATCACTATTAGCTAAGCATAAACTATGTAATAAGACGATTTGAGGGGGTATTTTTAATAGCCTGAATGAGACAGTTAAAAATATGAGATTGTATGTGTTTTGGCTTGATGGATACTGATATTTGTTTATATTTTATTTTTTTGCTGTACTGTGCTGGTCATGTATGGTCATTTGCTGGTCCAAACTCATTAAGATTATGGATCTGATGTATTACTACCTGGTATTGCCTTGATAAAGCATTACTAAATTCAAATACTAATTTTCTCAGCATTTAATACTCATTTTATACAAAAAATAAATCAGTCACTGTCACTGTCAAACTTTTATTAATAATCTGTCCCACTTACACTTGAAACAGTTCATGTGAAACGCAAAGCTGGTATAGGCTACATTTAAATCTATTATCACATAGAACATGCAATACTTAAAACGCTGTGTAAAAACAAATTACATTTAAAAGATCACAAAGAAAATATGTAAGGGATAATCCACAGCTAGCTAACGATTTTAATGCTTGAGGTGTGGAGGCAAAGAACCAACCCCCCGATGCGAAGCAGATCTCTGTGTGCGAGTGACATGCGTGTGTGTGTGTGCTTCAATTAAAAAAGTGCATTAATATAGAGGTGATTAAACTGACCTGAAACTACCTGTGCATTAAACGGTTTTATTGCACACCTTCCAGCCAATCATAATTGAGTATTCAGACAGACCATGGTATAAAAACCTTTCATCAGTATTCCATCCTATGATAAATCTACCCAAAAAAAAAATTCTTAAACCAATTAAGCTTGGCCACATTCTGTCTCTTGGATCAATTTTACTTGCCATGCTATTAAAACTGTGTTCTTGGGTAAGGTTCTAGGTTTGAGTTTTGTGTTTGTGCAGACTTGGATCATGTTCCTGAAACCAGTATGGCTTGTTTAATTTGTGGAATTTGTAAATTAGTGTGTAAACAGAGGCCCAGTTTACAGAGTTAGGACCAATATGAGGAAGGGGGTGGTGGGGTGCAGTCATAATGGATGAAAATGAAAGGAGTTGTCTGAAAGCTTTTCCTCAGACAACTCAGTTACTTTCACTATAGGTCAAGACAGGACACAACAAGTCTCCGCAAACAAGACACACACAAGTCATGCATTAATCATGGGAGATCCATTCAAGAGTCAGTCTCTGAGAATGAGAGAGAGACAGGGAGAGATGGGAAGATGTCCCGGTGCATAAAAAATACAGACACAGATGAGTATGTAATCAGTCAGGTTTTTTCATTTGAGTATTTCAATGTAATATGTGTGAGCATTTGTGTGTATAAGTGAGTATGTGTTTCTTTAACTGCAGTAAAATAATGAAAACATACACAATGCTACTGGTTTTGGTCGCCTCACCAAACAACATAATAAAAACCAGGTGCCTGTGTCTCTTGTTCTCTGTCTCTCAGTGGCATCTTTAACCTAAAACATCTGTTTGCTTTCTCATTGTGTAAGGCTTTAACTGCAGTCAGATATAAACCGAAACAGACAAAAAAAATCTAAGCATAAAATCAAGCAATAACCCATTAAAAAGTATTAGAGCTTCACACTTTGAAGATTATTTCACTGTTTTGATCTGTCAGAATCTGAGTCTGTGCGTGTGAGCCAATTTCCCCCCACTTTTCTGAAATATCTGGAAAGCTCAGTGCCAGCACATGGGGGTCCTAATGAGAAAACATTGATTTTCTACAGGAAATGGAACAGAGGAGATTAAATGGTTTATTCCACCAGCGATGTTTGCACGTTCCTTCACACACCACAAAGTTCTTCTCTACTGCCAAACATTTTATCTATCAACAGCAGAGCGGTTGAGTGATTTATACCAATGTACCGAACCACCCCACCACCACGCCAAATATAACCACAGCAAAATATTACTATTATAAAATACAACAACAGACATGATATAGTACAAACGTCTTCTTTTTTCTAGGAACATGCAGGAATGAGGATAGTGAGAGTTATCAAAACCTTTTGGAAAGCGTTAAGTTCCTTCATGGAAATGAGCCTCTTGTGCAGAGAGCTCTAGAGTCCTTGTGTGTTTGCCAGACGTATAAAAAAAAAAAACACTTAGCATTGAAAAAATGAAAGTGTTAATGGATTCACTGCCAGGGATATTGCCTTAAAACCTGCTAGCAAGTGTCCAATTACAACAGTGCCATTATTATTTTAACATAAATCAGCAACCACGTTTTTTTTAAGTCAGAAAGTCAGAATACAGCAAGACAATTGTAGATACCATATTCACTTTCTTATTATTTGTATGTCAGCAAGTATTTAAGACCGACGCTAGGCTGAGTTCTATGACGTCCTTGTTAGCATGCCCGCCTCCCATGCTGGAAAAGCCGGTTTGAATCCATAGACAGTATATAAGATGGACACAGCGACCCCATAGATTTCAACGGAGAAAAGTGAAGCCCATTAGAAGCACTTACTTTCTGATGGCCAATGCGTACTGCGCAGGCTCAAACTGAGCTCGATGACGTAGATGTGACGTGAGTCTTCTAGTAGCTGTGCCGAGAGAAATCTGAATCATTCCCTTGAGCGTGAGCATTAGCTGTCCATGAGCTAACAGCAGGATCAACTTTATGACTCTCTATGGGCTTCTCCCTTGACTTTATCGGACTTTATGCCTCCACGTCCCCCTGATTGCCTGCGAGCTTCTCCGCCTGTCTATACGGTAATTTCTCGACTGTGCGACAGAGTCGAGTGGTTATGGACGCAATCGTTAGCCTATTTTTACAAAAACGGCTTCTACGGGGCCATAACGTAAGATACAAAGTAATGGAGCCTTTTATACATTGTCGTGTTTCTTTAAAAATAAATAATGGACAAATGGAGACTTTGGACGCCTCAGATGTAAAGTTATTCGCTGTCAAAGTGACGCCAAAATGAATGTGAGACAATGGAATGCTAACAGCAGGTGATGGTCTGCTACAATGGCGGCCCCCGGGATGCTTCAGTTTCCGGCGGATGGATTACCCCCTTGTTTGAATCCTGCTATGAGTGGTGTGAGTAACCAGAACAAGGACGCTAAAGACCGCAGCCTCTAGCGCAGAGGTGCAAAACTCCTGGAGGGCTACAGCTTCAAAAATATACATATAAATTGAAAGATAGAGATCTGTAATATATCAAAGAATGCAAAAAGTAAACCTTGAATTATATTTTCCATATGCCTCAATTTGCGTCAACTTCAAGATATTTTATAACGTTAATTCATCTTTGTGAATTTGTGGGATAAATCTTGCCATTTTTTAGGCTAGCCTTGTAGCCTATGTTGATTAAGGCAGCTAAAACTGCTTCACTGTACAACACGTGGTTAAGATGGAAACATTTTCAGGTTTTATGTGACTGACTGAGTTGACTTGTAAGCTGATGGAACTGAAGTGCTCACAAAACTCTTCATGACATGATATATCACGATAATGGACATGCTCGATATTGTTATACTGTGTTATTTATTACGAATTATTTATATGTTTAGAGTGCATTTTAATACTTTACCCATCAACCGTTTAAAATACACAACTGCTGTATCCCGCGTCAAAGAGGTATGCGCGCACTCTGATGTAAACAAGCCCAACAGGCATGAGCAGCGCATGCATGGAGGAACAAGTGATGGAGACGAACCAAATGCACATTTACTCTCTGACAGCAGATGGCGCTGCTGGAACAGCAGAAATGTTGCGGTTACCCCGGTAACCCCCAAACAAAGCTTTTGGCTTTCAAACAGCCATTCAGATTTTTGTAATCGCAGTGTTCATCACAGCACCAAATACAAAGACTTAATTGGCTATTTAAGTTCAAACTTGATTATGTAACGCCCCCTACCTGTCTTTCTTGAAACTAAGTAGGACAGCGCTCCAGATTCATTAACTAAATGCCTACTGATGTTGAAGTTAGGCCCCTCCACAGTCACAATGATGATTTGCTTTTGAAAAGTTATGCAGAATTAACTCTATACGCACCACCTTAACTAATCAAGTTAGCAAACACTTTTGAAAGAATAAAACACTTTCAGAAGTACCAAAAAAAAAGGATTTAATTGGAATACTTGGATTAGTTGGAGTTATTAAATGATAACTAGCTTAAACAATGAATTTCAGTATGTGAAGTATTCACACAATCACATTTCCAGTAAATCTGACACAATTTAACACCTTAGGTGCAATATACAGTTGACAGACCTACTGAAATTAGTCTCTAGGTAAAATACACTCAGTATAGACTGAACCAATGTGATGAATACATACAATAACTCACACAGATTATACCAAATATACTCTGAATACTCACATCATATTTTCAGTCCACTGAATACTCTTAAATGAACCAATATTTAATGCGGTGGGCCCACACTCACACCAGTCATTCACACAACCCACCCCGTTGCAGGCCTGAATCGTGGCTCGTGTTCGTGGTGGCCGGGAAACTGAAAAATGGCCCCTTCACTCTCCTGAGCACAAAACAAATCAAACAAGATACCTCAATTCCACGTGCAACCATACAGCAATTCCGGACTCCTTTCGCAGGCCTATGCGCAGGCCTCGCGCAGCTCCTCGTCCTCTCTCTCCCTCGTCAGCCGACGAAACGCACCTCCCACGCCGCCAGAGGAACCCCAAATAACGCGGGTATTTGGGGCGCTATCTGGTCCTCAAGGTCTCCCTCGTTGATAAGGAAAACAACTGCGTTAACAGTCTTTAGTCTTGTGGTTTAACTGTTGCTTTAGATTATCAGTTCAGATAATTAAACAGCCTGTATTCGCGCCTGAACGGCAGATTAACAACACTAAAACGGCCGTAAAAACCTCGCGGCGATCTCAAAGTAAACACAACTGAATAATTCTTGTGTCAGTGTTTCACACCCGATCTACATAACAGTTTAAGATTTTTAAACTTGTAAATCATTAACCAACTCACTCTCTTACCGCAAGTGCGTCTCTCACATTCTCATGTCTCTAACTCAACTCCCGCACTTGTCAAAAGCGTCTCTCATCCCTCTGGAACAACCACTCACATTAAACAAAACACCAGTCAGGGCGGGACTTAATACACATAAACCAATAAAATAATAAACACCTAACTTGTTGGTTAATGCCACATTTTGCACATGTACATCGCAATCAAACTTGACATAGGAACGAACGTTCTTAAAGGAACACACACCTTTAAACATACTATACTGAGATGTATATTTAATTCACATTTTAGCTCTGGATTAGAACTAAATAAGAACGAATAAATTTAGATAACCCATTAACTGAATAATTGTATTTTACTGGGTTACATGCTCCCTCTTCTAAACATCTCATGACCCCATGAGATTACTTCTCAGCACTTTAATGGAGACTTTAGGCTCCGTATAAGAGTTTACTTGGTTACAATGAGCACACTGTGCCATAAGGTGACACCACATGGTGTTACAGGATTTCTTTTCTGACTCTTCCCCACCCTCTACATTTATGACCATCCCTCTATGAACCAGAGTTAAGGGTCGGTTAGTGGGCTGGCCCAGATTATCATAGCTCAACTTGACTACTGGTCTTATGTCTCTTTTTGGGCGGGAATTAACAGTCTCTACTACCTCTTTAGTAGCAATAACTATTTCAGGCTCTCCCCCTTCTAAACCAGGATCTCCCATTTCATCTGAACTCTGATCTGAGAGCTCTCCAGGTCCTTCTTCAGGGAATATCGGCTCTGTCATTTCAGCAAGGGGTCTATCCAATTCACCTCCAAGGTTAACAGTTTCCTCCTCCACTGTAGATTCCTCCTGTGTAACACACTCTGGCCTGTGCTGTCTCTCCACCCTATCCGAGTAGTAATACCACAGGTCATCCTCTTCACTGTCAGAGTGGTTCCTCAATTCACTTCCTGTCAGGGCCACATTCCTTTCTCCCAATCCTCTTCTCCGTTTTCTCTCCACAGATCTTGTCCTGGTCTCTGGCGGATCAGAAACTTCCGTTGGTTCTCCAGGATCTGCCAACCTCACCTTGTCGCCAACTGGTAAGAGATGGTCTCGGTGTAAAGTTCTTACACTTCCCATACCAGACTCGGGTTTCAGGCGATACACTGGTAAGTTCTTTAGCTTTTCCACCACCAGATAAGGAACAGAATTCCACTTGTCGCAGAGTTTGTTCTTTCCAGTCAAAGCCAGATTTCTTATCAGCACACGATCTCCCACAGTCAGACTCTGGTGTTTCACTCGCTTGTCATATAATCGTTTGTTCCTCTGTTGACTTTTCTGGGCAGTTTCAGTGGCTAACTGATATGCTCTCTGTAACTCTGATTTCATTCTTTCCACATACTGTCGATGGCTACCAGGTCCCGTTCCATCAGGCGAAGTCCCGAAACACACATCCACCGGCAGACGAGCCTCTCTTCCGAACAGAAGATAATAAGGGGAAAACCCAGTTGCTTCGTTCTTAGTACAGTTGTAAGCGTGTACTAATCTGTTAATGTGTTGACTCCATTTGTGTTTCTCTGCGGGATTCAGCGTACCAAGCATGGAAAGAAGTGTTCTGTTGAACCTTTCGGGCTGTGGATCTCCTTGTGGATGATAGGGAGACGTTCTGGATTTTCGGATTCCCAGCATGCTTAGTAGCTCTTTTATGAGACCACTCTCAAAATCTCGACCCTGATCTGAATGGATGCGGGAGGGTAAGCCATAGTGAACGAAGAATTTTTCACACAGTATCTTGGCCACAGTCAGAGCTTTCTGATCCTTGGTGGTGAACGCTTGAGCATAGCGTGTGAAATGGTCTGTTACGATGAGAACATTGCCAATACCTTTTGAGTCAGGCTCAATTGACAGGAAGTCGATGCACACTAAGTCGAATGGCCCACTGCTGGTTATGTGATTCAATGGTGCAACCCTCTTGGGTAATGTCTTTCTCATTACACAACGGCCACAATTCTTAACATACTGCTCTATGTATGTAGACATTCTAGGCCAATAGAAACGTTCTTTCAAGAGTTCAGTAGTTTTCTCTATTCCCAAATGACCCGAGTCATCGTGCAAGGAGTGCAGTACTTCGGACCAGTACCTCTCAGGTAAGACGAGTTGTGTCTTTTCTCTACCACAGGAACTTTTGGTGACTCTGTACAGAAGTTGACTCTTTATCTTTAACTTGTCTCCCTGCCGCTGTAACAGAGCAATGGTAGCATCGGAACTCCTAGCAGCTGTAAGTATTTTTTCTGACTCCACTTCTCGCTTTACCACCCCAACTACAGGGTCCTCCTCTTGAGCTTTCCTCAACTCTGTATTAGTCAGCTGTTCCATTTGACCAAGACCCAAAGCTGTGGGACAAGAGAACGCATCGGGAATACTCTGAGGTAAAACACCTAAGTGATCCACCAGTCTGGATGATGAACCTCCACATTCAGCAACCACGGCTAACTGACAGATGGCTCGTACTCCTGACTTGGGTATTTCCTTCCATTCAGAGCAAGCAGTCGATTCACAGGGGTAGCGAGACAATACATCCGCATCGATGTTGTGACTTCCTGGTTTGTATTGCAAGCTGAAGTTATAGGTAGCTAAGGCAGCTAACCAACGATGACCAGTCGCACTCAGCTTGGCACTTGACAACACATAGGTAAGTGGATTGTTGTCGGTCTTCACCACAAACTGGGCTCCATATAGATAGTCGTGAAACTTGTCCACAACCGCCCACTTGAGCGCCAAGAACTCTAGCTGATGAATGTGGTAACGTTGCTCAGAGGCACTTAGTTTTCGGCTTGCGTAGGCTACGGGCCTCAGTCCTCCAGAATGCTCCTGATTCAAAACGGCACCCAGTCCACTCAGACTGGCGTCCACATGCAGTACATATGATTTGGCAGGATCAGCGAAAGCAAGTACTGGGGCATGTGTGAGACAGTAAATTATTTTATGGAAAGCTGTTGTACAGGTGTCGTCCCAACGCTCTCCAAATTGCTCAGATACTCTGAAGTATTTTTGGCCATCGATTGACTTTCTGTTTTGCCCAGATGTTGGTGGGTACCCTTTGGTGAGCTCCGTCAAAGGCCTTACAATGGCGGAGTAATCCTTTATGAATCGCCGGTAAAATCCACAAACCCCAGGAACGACCTCAACGTCTTTAGGTCGGTGGGCCTTTTCCAGCGTGTTACGGCTTCAATCTTGGCTGGGTCTGGTGATACGCCAGCAGCTGACACAATGTGCCCCACATACCGTACTTGAGGCTGGCAAAACTGGCACTTGTCAATCGACACTTTCAGGCCACACTCTCTCAGGCGGTCCAGGACTTTTAACAGTCTCTCTTCATGTTCTTCAAGGGTGCGTCCGAACACAATGATGTCATCAAGGTACACTATAACTTGGAGAAGATGCATGTCACCTACAGCTTTCTCCATTAGCCGCTGGAATGTGGCTGGAGCTCCAGTAATTCCTTGAGGCATGCGTTCGAACTGGAAGAATCCCAGGGGACAGATAAACGCTGTCTTCTCTTTATCTTCCTCCGCCATGGCTATTTGATAGTATCCACTGCGGAGGTCCAGTACAGAAAACCATCTACTACCAGCCAAACTATCCAGGGCATCGTCGATCCTGGGAGTGGTGTACTGATCAGGGATGGTACGAGCATTTAGCGTTCGATAATCGATGCACATTCTGATTGCCCCACTCTTCTTCCGCGCTACTACAATGGGCGATGCGTACGGACTCCTTGACTCCTTAATTATTCCCGCTGCTAACAGGTCTTTGATGTGACGTCGTACATCCTCGATATCTGCAGGAGCGATGCGTCTTGAGCGTTCTCTGAATGGTTTGGTGTCTTTCAGTCTGATGGGATGTTCAACCCCGCGAGCTAATCCAACATCCCATTCCTCTGTTGAAAACACATCACCTCTGGTGGATAACTTTTGGCGCAGTCTCTGTTCCCAGGCCTCAGAAATGGATGACTCACCAAAATTAAACAAGCTCGGGTCTATTGCTTGGGAGCACTTTTCCCCAGAACTTACGGTGAGTGTGTCAGTCGGATACACATTGGCAATTACTGTTCCAGCAGGAATGGAGATATTTTTGGATGTTTCATTATGGACCAACACTTTGATATTTTGTCCTTCTACTGCTGACGATGGGAGTACCACTGGGGTTATGAATGTTCCAGCTGGAAGACTAGCGTCCTCAGGCGTGTCTACCACAAAGATCTCTTTTCTTAAAGGCTTGTCAGTCTCCATTTTACAGACAGCACATACTTCTCCCCTTGGTGGAACTATGCAATCACCAGGTCCTATCCATCGGACTTTTCCTTCAGGTTTATCAGGTAGAGTTTCAGTCTCTTGCTGCTGTGGTAGCTGAATTACAGGGTGTCGAGTCTGGATTCTCAAAGCACGTGCAACACTGGATCCTTCTGTGTCATGGCTAAGAGCAGCAAGACGTTTGAAGAAACTGGCGTTGGTACCAATAATGACTGGCAACTGGGAAGGACCTTGAGGTTCAGGACATACAAGAGCCAGGATGGACAACGGCTCCTCAAAACCAGTGACAGAGGCG
>NC_136881.1:16028231-16178419 GCF_949152265.1 Phoxinus phoxinus | reverse complement strand
GAAGTGAACACATGTTGCTAGTTTGAATTTTGATATGGAAAATCTGAACAGTTGTTGGGATACCCCTCCTGCCGTACACATTGTGCCATTGAAACAAAGCACTTACAAATAGGCCTACATGCAACATTGTTTGTCACTTTGGATATAATGCATCTGGTAAAATAAAAGTGACCAAGCAACACTTTTCACATGAAATTAAATATATGTAAACCAAAAAAAAAAAAAAACATCAATAAAACTTTGCCAGGTTGTTGAACTCTGGAGTTTCAGCGATTTATGCATTTTTTTGGATTAAACTGCAACTAGGTTATGTATGATAAAATCAATAAAAAAAAGTCGCTGTTTGAATTTTAATAGGCAAATCCTTAAGTGTCTATGATTGGATCATTATTGCAGTGATTATTGTGTTTCTAGCTTGTTGAATGTTTGCCAACAGTTCTTCTAACCCTAATTGATAAAGTGTGTAGCTTACATTTCTTAACCAACCATGTAGGAAGACACACCATGGCCAGGGTTTGACATTTAACACCCGCCAACTCGACAAATGTGGGTGGATTTCAGCAGTGGCGTGTAACGCAGTCACTCCTACTGTCCAACTAGCCACTTTGGGGCGGTTGAATTTTATATATAATTTTTACATTTTTCAATTGTAGTCTTTTAAAAAGGCTTCTGAAATAATAAACTAAGTGCAATGTAGTGTTGTCAAAAATATAGATTTTTTGATACATATTGATATTTCTCACTATCTTATCTCTCCGTCAGCGAGTTGACACATAAACCTCTCTTCACTCACTCGTTTCATATGCTCTGGATGAATGTTGTTGGTGTTACAGGGCTTAAATTTTGGTGTGGGGTTGCATGTATTGCGCACAATTTTATTATATGTTGTACTCGCACCTAAAGTACAACATTTTTTTGCCTATATCTCATTACTAAATTGAGTTATTTTTCGGTGCTTATTTACCTTAAACAGTCAAATACACACAAAATGTCAAAATGCTGATCTTGGTGAAAATTTACATAAACACATTCAGTTATGTTTTAAGTGAACGTAAACAGTTGAGATTGAGAGAGAAAACGCGTGTCAGTAATGGATCCGTGTGTCAGGTCTTAAAGTTACAGCAGCCTAATATATCTACCTGCTGCCAAATTATGAGATAATATTAAAAAATATATACTGTATATGGCTGTTTCCCCACGGTATCGATTGTGGGCTAGTGAAAATGCTCAGTGGTGCCAATTTATGTGTGAAAATTATTCTTTATTCCCCTCCCAATCATTCTTTCACAATTTAAGCCTGATGAATCTCGACATTGTCATCCTGGAATATGGCCATGATGTGTCTTCCTATATGGTTGTTTAAGAAATTAAAAGCTACACACTCATAAGCTACACAATCAATTAGGGTTAACTGTTCCCAAACATATAACATGCTAGAAACATAATAATCATTGCAATAATGATCCAATCATAGACTCTAAAGCATATTAAAAAATAAATTTAAAAAAATTACCGGGATAAGTGTATGTCTGACACTGTGAAAAATTACACTGTGTGAAAATTGACTTGGCCAACTATGAAGTATAACTATGAAACCATAATGTTAAGGAGGTTAAACTAGGACTATAAAAGAAAAAATATATATTTCTTAAATTTCTTAAACATATTCTCTATGCTCTTGGAATAAAGCACATATTTATCACTGTGGATTAAAACCATATGTTATAATACCAATACCAGTGACCAAACTGCCTAAAGTTTAGCCTCCACGCTTTTCACAATCCCAACACATGAAATTAAATGTAAATCAGCACAACATTTGATTTTATCAGCAAAACTCCCTTTTTGAAGCAAACACATTTACACACTTTATTGTCAAACACTGGAGTTTCAGTTTGAATTATGCGTTTTTGTATAGACTGCACCTTGATGATGTATGATAAAATCAATGGCCATAACTATATCTGTCATTGTGTGAAAAATGAATCCCCTTGGACAATTATAAAGTGTAACTTTGAAAACATAGAGGTTAAAGGCTGTAATATCAACAACCCACTATTAATGGCTAATGCATACACAGTCATTTGGGTCTGTTGAGGCGGGAGAAGGAAAGTGAGAGAGTGTGTATCAGGTTTTATTAATATGGACCTTAGTCAGGAGAGATGCCATATTTACTGAGAATGAAAACAAGGCTGTGAGGGATGTACTGTAAGCTGATTCTATGGGCTGTTTTCCTCTGGAATTGATTTTGGAAAGGAGTTTTTGTAATATTTTATACCCAGGTATACAACAGTGCAAGTTATTGATCGGACTGTCATAAAAAAAATGGCGTCTGCCATGACTAAGGTCCATTAAAGTTAGAAACCTCGAAATGGCAGCACTGTTACTGAACAAAATAGGCCAGGGCTCGCAAACCTGCCACGTTGTGAGTGTGTATGTATGCATGTGTAGGCTATGTGAGAGTATGCCTGTGAGCTTGAATGTCACAGCTGTGTGGAATCCCGTTTTCTATCATCATGTAAACATACTCCTAGTTATCTTTAGCTTTGTGTGTGTGTATGTGTGTGTGTCTAAGAACAGATGTTTGAGTCATACCCTCTCTACATTCAGCTCAGATTTGTGACGCTTAGTAATGCTACACAACAAGGCACACTATTTTTACAGATCAGGTTTAAGAGATTTGATCTACTTTGGTCTGATATGGATATAAGAGCATGACGGGAATGGGGTGCGTTTCCTTTTTTTTTACAATGACATAACTCGCTGCTTAAACACTGATGCATCGTTGGAGAAATGTGCTTGCTAGTCACATCTGTTTCCCAAAACTGTAGCATTATCACACCTCCATCATTTCAACCATGTTGGTTTAAATGGGACTGTCATTAATGACATCACATGCTGGAGGTGGAGTAATAACTTTTGCGAAGTAATTGAATCGAGGTCGCAGTTAATGTGAGATTATTATAGTTAATTTAGATGTTTCCTGTTGTTTTGCCTTCTTTAATCTTTAATCAATCGTTGCATTCCCTTGTGCACGTGCACACTCTTCAAAAGGCCGCTAATTGTTTGTGGGTTAAATATAGATTGAAAAGTATTTAAATAAATTGAAAAATGTAGAATGTACTGCATGTTAGATTGCTTATTTTGCTCAGGAATATGATCTATTTAAGTTCATGTGTCATACTAACAAGAAATTATGCTTAACAGGTCGAGAGCTGTAATTTCAACTACAGTACATAAATTTGCTTTGCTGTTTGTGTTGCGTTGGAACTATGTGGTTTTGGGAAACCAAGAATCGTTTAACAATTTTGGTAATGTTGGAATTTGCGACCATAGTTGGCTAACAATGCTTGTGTGACAGTATTGTTTGTTTGAGTGACTGCAACCTACTGTAACATTTAGTCTTTTTCTAATTCTTCCAGGAAACAAAATTGTTTAAAAAGTATCAGGTTGACATTATGAACATTTGTGAGGATTAACTAATCACTGAATTTGTAAAATGTTTGTGATCTTTGTTGCTTCAGATCTTTGAAAGACATTCAGAGTTTTGTTGAGGACTTTTTTTGCGCACCGTTTTGCCTGTTATTTTGGTATTTATTGAAACTTGTTACTTGACTTATCTCACAATTCTTGAATTTTCCATTTTAGAATTGCGAGAAATATAAACTCACAATTGCAAGTAAAAAAAGTCAGAAGTTTAGGCTATATATCGCAATTCTGACGTTCTTTCTCGCAATTGCGAGTTTATATCCTGCAATTCTAAACTTGAAAATTCAAGAAATTTTGACCTTTTTCTCACAATTCTGACTTTTTCTCGCAATTGTGAGTTTATATCTCGTAATTCTGACTTATTTTTTCCTCAGGAAAAAAAGACTGGAAAAGATCTTCCATAGGTATTATTTGTATAAAAATAAACTGAACTAAAACAAACTGTGGTTTGTCACTTTACATATCAGATGGCCACTTGGAGAGTTCGTGGCCAGATTATGTCCCATGTCTGGCTAGGCAAGAAAACCTTAGACAGATGAAATCTGGTTACTCATATTAGCAACAGTACACAGCCATGTTTAATTGACTTTTCAGTAGCATTAAGGGTCATCCACACCAATGATGATGATAACTTGCCTATTACAATAATTATATGAGAATAGGGAAGTCCACACCACAGATTTAATGATAAAAAAAAAAATTATTTCTGGCTGATGATTGATAAAAGCATTAATAGCCAATCAGAATCCACTCGGCATTAAAGAGCTTGAGCATTTAAACAGAAGATGACAACTGCAGCACACGCTTATAATAAACAAAATATTAGTGTGGACGCTATTATAGTTATCTTTATAGTTATTATCAGTTTTGATGTTAACGGGCCTTTACACTCTCACACACACACACACACACACACGCACATGCCTAGACTCATTCATTTCACTTGCTGGGCCAGAAATGGCTGTTATATAAAGTTTTTGAAATTCTGACAAATGGATAAAGAAACGCATGTGCTTCTGTAATTTGTGTCTGTTAAGGAGGGAGAAGGAAAATAAGACCGCGTGTTTCAGGTTTCATTAGCATGGACCTTAGTCTGGCAAGGTGCCATGTTTGCAGAGAATAAAAACAGGGACAAATATATAGAGAGATACAGGTATTTCAGCATTTTCTATTTAAAATTTTCATTTATGTACACAAAAATCATTCTCTCATACTTCAATGTGCTCTTTATCCTAATATTCTCTCTTTCCTAGTCCGTTCCAGTCTGCAAGTTAAGTTATGAGTGCTGTCACTCTATATAAAGCTAGCAGACTTTTCGGTCGTACAGATATATGACATTTCTTTCCCTTTAATTCTGTGGACCGTAAAACATGAGAGTTCATATTCGAGGACTGAGAAAGAAAAAATGGGATAGACAGAGGGTGAAGTTATAAAGTGGCGTCAGGGGAGAGAGAGAGAGAGAGGGAGGGTGGTTGGCTTACAGAAACACTGGGGGCCAGGAAAAGAGATAGTGAGAGAGAGACGACCAGACGGGCGAGTGAAAAGGATAGAGTGACTTCCTGGCAGTTTATCATACGGAATGTCCAGCTCTGCTGCAGTGGCGATTTACGACAGACAGTGAGGCGTCATAGTAACACACGACCCGCTGGAGGGATGAGTGAGACGTTGGGAATCTGATGACACCCCAGGCATGGGGACTTGTGGGTAGGACACATTGATGAAGAGCCAAAGTGACACATAATATTAGGCCTCTCTTATGCTGCATACACATTCAGACTCAAATATACACTTTCCACAAATAGGGCACAACATAGTAATTTTTTTGTCAAATGAATAGTCGGTGAAAGGAGGTGATTAACCCTCATAAAATGTATCTGAGAAACAAAATACTAACTTTTTTCTGTTTGTTTTTATGAGAGGTGTTTTTTTCAAACGTGAATAAAAAATAATGCCATTCAAAATAAATGTGTAAAAAAGTTTTTACAACAATAATCATGAAATAGCGTTAAATTGAACTAAAAATAAAACTATGCAGAATGGAAAACAGGGTTGCAAATTTAGCCTAAATTAAATTACCACTTTTTTTTTTTTTAGTAATTAGGCTAATTAAATTCTATTTTCCATAAATGAAAGAACAATTTATATTAAAAAAAAACTTTTTTGTGTCACAACTTAAGTGTCACAACTTAATTTTTTTTTTAATGAGGAAGAAATCATGTGGCTGTGTACAAAATAGACTGGTTGGGAGTGGGAATTGTTGTTTCTTATTACAACAGATTAAATATCAGTTCAACAGATCCTCAATTTAAGGGAGTAATGCAGAGATCTAGTGTGTTTAAAACTTGTTGCTTTTCATGTTGTTTTAATTTTATATTATGAAAATAATTTATCTAACATATCTCTCTCTACAAAAACTTGGGATCAGTGCCTCTAATGCTTGGGAAATGCCATGGGACACCAATGTCAAAGTGCCAAACACATTCGAACAGCTGTGCACAACCAAGGTTAAAACAGACGTATGCGTATTATAGACACACAATGTACTAGATAAACTGCAGCTCAGTAACTGCAGACTATGGGTGTACAACTGATTGGATCAGAGAGATGGAAGAAGATTTCATCAGCAAGACCAAGACTGTTAGCTTAGCGCTGTACACCTGGAATACAGGCACTGCAATCCGCAGTGTGGATACATTTTTTTTCTGTATCTTAATATTATGGGTGTTTGTTTTTGTATAGGTCATATATTCTTTAAACACTAAGAATGAGGAGCAAGAGGCAACTCTGCAATCGTTACGCCGTGTTGCCACGGAGACACAGGGCAGCCTCCAACCAACCACAGGTCAGGATGAGGACGAGGAGGAGTCAGCATCTATCCTGAGGACACGCCTTCTAGAGCTCCAGGCCACCGTAGAGGAAGTAAAAACATAAGTGGTCAAACATACACATATCTTTTGTATATGGATTCGTTATAAGTATATTAAATACAACTTGGATTGAATCACTTCATTATCTTAGGATGTGTGAATGTGTGTCCATTCCAGGTGGAGGAGCGTGGACAGAGGACTGAAATAGAGTTTGCGGAGCGCATAGCTGTGCTAACCCAAGAGACATCTGATCTGCGCAGAGACTACCAGAATCTGCAGACAGATAGAGACAACCAACACAAATTACTGCAACAAATTCAAGAAGAAAACAAGCGCTTAGAGAACGAGAGCCAAGAGCTACGTAGAGCCAGAGATGAAGAGAGAAAGAGAGAAGAGGAGGAGAAGATGCATAGAGTGGAGGAGGAGAGGAATAGAGAGATCGAGGAGAGGAATAGGGAAACAGAAGAGAGGAATAGAGAGTCACGGGAGAGAAAAAGAGTAGAGGATGAGTGTGAAGAAAGGTTGAAAACGGTGAGAAAGGAGCTCCAGGTTCTGAGGGAGGAGAAGGAGAGAGCGGAGAAGGAATGGAAGAGAGATTTGGAGGAGTGGAAGAAGAGAGTGAAGGACGTGGAGGAAGAGAGGAGGGAGGAGCAGGAGGCAGCCAAGAAGACACTTCAGCAGAGCCTTAATGAACACATCAACCAGTGGCACCAGAGAGAGCAAGAAAACCGCAAGTCCCAGAATGCAACACTTCAGCAGAGGCTGAGAAAAGCAGAGACCGACTTGGAGGTTCGAGATCAGAGGTTGAATGAGAGCAACAGACACTGCAGCAAACTTCAGGAGAGAGTAGAGGTACACATGAATACCCAAACACACGGTCCAAAATTCTATTTGTGACACATCTGCCCATGCCAGGTGAATTGAGAATTGAGATCTAACACTTAAATATTTCTTATCTTGAATGTTTTTCCTTTCTACTTTCTTTGTGTTAATTTTGGGGTATTAAGCATTGTTTTTATTTATTGTATTGTTTTTTTTTTTAAAGTAATTGTTATTTACTTCACATTGGAAGTGTTTTACTCCCATAATAGACTAAAGAATAAGTTATTTTCTTTAGTCAACTTTTTTTGAAGTACTAGTCCTGGCCACAGTTCAAATTTTTCATTATATTTTTATTATTATTAATGTATTTATTATTATTAATAGATTATTTTAATAAATTTAAAAACCCATTTAACCAATTTAGTTTTGGTTAGTTTTTGATATATATGGCCATTAGTTTTTTTGTGTGTTAGTTTAAAAAAAATATATTTTTTTTTTGCCAGCAGCCATATCACCCTGTAGCCCAAAACCGGTTGCTCACTGAAGCTAAGCAGGGTTGAGCTTGGTTAGTACCTGGATGGGAGACCTCCTGGGAAAACCAGGTTGCTGCTGGTAGAGGTGTTAGTGAGGCCAGCAGGGGGTGCTCACCCTGTGGTCTGTGTGGGTCCTAACACCCCAGTGTAGTGACAGGGACACTATACTGCCAAAAGAGCGCCGTCCTTTGGATGAGACGTTAAACCGAGGTCCTGACTCTCTGTGGTCATTAAAAATCCCAGGATGTCCTTCGAAAAAGAGTAGGGGTGTAACCCCGGCATCCTGGCCAAAATTGCCCCTTGGCCTCTGTCCATCATGGCCTCCTAATCATCCCCATATACTGATATACTGATTGGCTTCATCACTGTCTCCTCTCCACCAGTAAGCTGGTGTGTGGTGGGCGTTCTGGCGCAAAATGGCTGCCGTCGCATCATCCAAGTGAATGCTGCACATTGGTGGTGGTTGAGGAGATTCCCTCCTACTATGTAAAGCGCTTTGAGGTCTCAGATAAAGCGCTATATAAATGTAACTAATTATAATTAATTATAAAAAAAATATATATATTTAGTTTTTATTTAGTTTTTCTGAGTAAACCATATGCCAAATAAATATGTGGAAGATGGAGCTGCGTGCTGTGGAGATTGCCGACCAGCTTAAATTGAGAGTAATTTTAGTTATGGTATTTTATGTTTGTTAGATTTATCAGGGCTGTCGAGTAATATTGCTGTCTAGTGAGATTTTCATGTTTTCTTTTTACATTTCAAAAACAAGCCTTATCAAAAACTGGAAATTGTGTCTTCCAGGCCTGGTAATTCATGGATATTTATATGATGGATATACATTTTCCTATTTATGCAAAGTGAAAAAAAAACCATTGTGTACAAACAAATCAGTATTGTTTTACAAGCCAGTTCACATAAATTTAGTTGAGTGGCCATGTGTAACTGACCTTTCAGCGGGGTGTTCGTCTCATTGTAAGGGGGCAGTAATTACCGCTGTGACTGACACTTCCGAATCTAATTGAGACAGAGATTAGAGGGATCAGACAAACACCCACAATTACCGTCACTCAGACACACACAGCTGTGCAGAAACAGATGGCATACCCGACTTAAACAGTCTGTGACAATACCCCACAGATCTGCAGCCAGTTTTTCTGCAGCGAAGTCTGCACAAAAATAAAAATAACATAGGCTTTTTTTTTTAGGTGGGACACAAAAGTAAGTCGTTACACTTTGTATTTAGAACAGGATAAACCCAAGTGATTAAATAAGTAAGAGTTGCTAGGCATGCAACATTGACACCGCCATCACTGACGCAGCTTTTTACATACACTGCGGCTAATGCGCATTAGACGTGACTAAAAATGGCAGACAGAGAGATGAGTAACTCCCTCTCTTCTCTGCTTTGGCTCGACATCCTTCAGAGAAAATTAATCAGAGACACCTCAGATTTGCAAACTCAGAGCAGCTGCTGTGATGTAATCAAAGAGTCGTAGGCTCAAAGGGCAAATTCCAAACGGCATTTGTGCGCCCTTAAAGGGCCCATCGGGAAGGCGACGCCATTTGTAGGGGTGTTCCAAACGAAAGTGAACAACTAGATCCCTTCATAAAGGGCCCTTCCACAAGGCCGTTAGCGAAGGGTACATGCGGTGGTCACTTCAAGGAAGTAATTTTATAATTGATGGTCATGTGACCCAGCGAATACTCGTGGTTAATTTTAAAGCTAGATGGCGGGAGAGTTCGAATTAATTTACAAACACAGCAATTCAAGTTTTGTTTTGTTTTGTACAGGGTATTTCACAGATTTGTATTATGTTATGTTTAAATAAGTTTGATAGGTAAGAAATGTGTTAGGTAATGCAGGGTCCAAAGATGAGATAAAGTTGAGAGCAGCGAAATACACTCACAAGCAGAGTCGCAGATGTATAACACACGTTTTAAAAACTTTTTTTTGTATAAAATGTATATATATTTGCAACAGTTATGTTAATAGCAACAATTAGACATTTCTGTCGTAAGAAACAGCTACTCAGCTGATGAACACCGTGCTGCGTTGTCATGGGAACATCCCAGGTGAAGATAATGAGGAAATTACGTTGTGTTTCGTTGCTCCCTTCGCCAAGTGCGTTCCAAACGGCTACATAATGGCACGCAAGAGCCCTGCTCACTCCAAAGTCCACACTTCAAGGGCTCTGCCATTCGAAGGGAGTAGGGCATAGGGATGCTCACTTCCATTTGGAATTTGGCCAAAGTGTTCATGGGGTGGTCAGAATTGGCTGATTAAAAATCATCTTGGACTTCATGGGCCTGACAGATGATGCAGTTTCGGTTGTTCATCTCTGCTATGAGGTGATCCAATAACAGGATCCAGCAGGATAACGGACAACTAAATTTTTTTTGTTTATCAAGATGTGAGTGGTGTTGGTGGTTGTCAGGTTGTTGCTAGGGTGTTCAGAGTTGTTTTAAATGTGTTGCTTTGTGGTTGCTAAGGTGTTCTGGGTAGTTGCTTACTGCTCAAGTCAAGTCACCTTTATTTATAAAGCACTTTATACAATATAGATTGTTTCAAAGCAGCTTTACAGTGATAACAGAAAAATGATTCAATGATGCAAGCAGTTCATTTCGCCTGTTCTGCAGCTCTAAAAGAAAATAGTGTCATTTAGTGCCATTGTAAAGATCACCAATTATTCAATTAGTTCATTTAATCTATAAACCAGCTCTGCGGAAAGCAGTGATGTCATCGGCCAGGTCAGTTCAGGTCTCGTACAACAGCGTCAGTACAGTCAGATCAATAATATTGTTGAATATTAAGTGTCCCCAACTAAGCAAACCTGAGGCGACAGTGGCAAGGAACCTAAAATTCATCAGGTGACAGAATGGAGAAAAAAAACTTTGGGAGAAACCAGGCTCAGTCAGGGGGCCAGTTCTCCTCTGTCAGAAATCACATTGTAGATCAGTACTGCTCCTAGTTAAAATATCCTACCCAGAAGTGATATTCTGAGATCAGATTCAAGAAAATTTCTTCTTTTCTGAATTTTCTAAGATAATCATGTAAATTCTAAGTTCATAAGATTGTTCTGAAGTGCAATTGAATTCACAAATATTTTCTAAAGAACAACTTACTGTTTTCTTGAGAAAATGACAGACTTTGGTGATATCTGATAGAAAGTTGATTTTACCCGAAGACTTGCCGACTTGTCAGTTTGACTGAATTAGCTGTAAATTTCCTTCATGTTCTATTTTCAGACGTCAGGAGAATAACGTGACACTTGGTATTTGAATGTGACATGGTAAAACAAGAATATCTATGGCAAGCCGCTGCATTCATTTGTATTCTGCTGTAACATATGAAGACAACATATACTCCACATTTGTGGTCTGCTCTCCCGATTTAATTTACGATATCCCATCAATAAATCACTGGAATGCACTAAGAATCTCTTGTTTTTCTCCCCAAATCCTTACGTTTTTAGTTTATTTATTTTGCACAAATATAAAATATATACAATAAAAATAAGAAAGTACAATCCATATACTGTGCAGGGAGAGGAAGAAAACCCAGAAGGGCTTATTTAAAGGCTCCAACTAAACAACAAAGAAAAAAGAAACTACTGTAATTATGAAATGAAATAAAGAGCTAAATTACAATAATATAAATGTGTATGACTGAATCAAGTTAATTACAAAATATCTAAAAAACAAAACAAAATAACGTACTCCAGAAACAAGCCATACAAAAAATACATAAACAACAAAGAAAAAAATAATAATTGTCTCCTCCTGTCACTTCTAATCCCTATTATCAGTGTTTACTGGAATATTTCTTAGGCAGGTACAGTATATCTGTCAAAATGACAGAAATCACTTTTAAATATTTCCTTTTAATGTTTGATGGTTGAAGGGTGAGTAGAATAATGTCATCTTATTGTACCCAGTTTTTGAAAATGCTCATTATTGCATCCATAGAGCGAACCTTTCGCTGATTGTTTGAAGTTTAACAGAAGTTATTCCTATAATTCTTGCAAAGCGTCATTGGAGTGTAAGAAAATCTTAAGGATAAAGATAAGAACGCTCTAAAGCAATTGTGTGCACAGAATATTCTTAACTTTATTCTTAAGTTACAAAACCAGAAAATAGCAGTTAATAATAATTGTATTCTTAAGAATGTTTATTAAATCTGGCCCTTACATATGGCTTTGGTGCTTCCTTCAGTGGAAGTTATATATTTTTTCCTCAACGAGCCTCATGATTTGAAGTATCATTCATCTCCATATCACAAACAGTACAAGTAATACATTGAAAGTTAATACTTCGGGTTAGGGATTTCCCCTAACCCATTCTCTGAACCTAATTATAAGCAATTGTAATAGTTATGCTTATTCAGTTATTCATTTCTCTTCCAGGACATGGAGGAGCAGTTGGAGGATGGGCGACGCCGGGTGGCTGAGGCTGAGGTTGTGGCAAAGAAAGCAGAGGAGGAGTTGGCTGTTGCCAAAGAACGCTTATTACTGCAAGAGAATGAGCTACAGAGCAAGTCAGGTACACCTGCACAGTGTATCTATTTTCTTATCATTATTGATACAATTATTTGCATATGCTGAATGATGATTATCAAATGAATTACTTAAATTATTTACTGCCGCTAAATAAAGATATTTAAAGTATATCATTAAATAGTCTATATATAAAGTTGCATTACTAAGTTAGTATATCTATCCACCTTATTCCTGACGATCTCACTGCGTTTTGAATTATGGCTGGCACTTCCGGTTTGGGAACTTCCATTCAAAAAGGCTGAAACTAATCATTTCAAATCATAAGTTTGCCCAACAAATAAAGCTTATCCGTTAGTTTGACTGGATGAGGTGTCAATTTGGTTTATTTTCAGACATCATGAGGATAACATTACACTTGGTATTTTATAACAAGAATATCTATGGCAAGAGCTCTTTTCCGTCGCTGCTTTCTTTTCCTCATGATCATTTTCTTTTTTCCCTTTGCAATCCGCTGTAAAAGTATGGAAAAAGTCAACATATACTGCGCATTTGTGGTCTGTTCTCCCGAATTTAATTTACGATATATTCCATTAATAATTCACTGGAATGCATGAATAATCTCTTGTTATTCTCATAAAATCCTCACGTCTCTTTCCAGGTTTGTTTTCACAGGTAAATGCAATTTATAATCTGTCAAAATGATGGAAATCATTTTGAAATAGTATCACGTAATGCTGAAGTTAATGAACATTTTTGATTAAGGCAACATAAGTTACATAATACAGATATATTACAGTGATATTTAACCAAAGACTCGTGCTTTTGGGGTTATTTGATCTGTTGAAAGTACTTTGTTGATGCTTTTACACTTATAAATTTCCTTTTAATATTCGATGGTTGAACGGTGAGTCGATTAATGTCGTCTCATTGTGACACTTTCTTAACATATTATTGCGTTCATAGCCTTTTCACTGATTGTTTACAGCTTAACGGAAGTTACACCCATAATTCGCGCAAAGCGTCATGGGGCGCAGGAATAGTGTGGATAGGTTTGTTTTATTTCCATATAATTAAACAGAAGTTTACAGTCCACAGACGTTCATTTTGTTTTGTCAGTCTGTCTAAGGTAAACTTATGTGACCTTCACACAAGAAGCATTTTCAGTGTTTTGTCAGTACTATTGTTTTATAATTGTTGGTTTATGTAGACTTGTATCAGATGGCCTCTTTACATGTTGTGTCACATCCCTTTTTTCAGTGGTTTTCGCTGTCAAGTTCAAATCTGAAAAATGTGTCTCTAGTTCTGAGAATTCTGTTCCATTCCATTTGCGCTGCGTCTGTCTGCATCTCACGAATCAAAGCAAAAGCATAATTGTGGTACTTCAAGCTTGAATTGCTCTGAGTGTACGGTAATCCATTTTTACAGACATTAAACATGGGATTACATGGCATGATTAAATGCATACTGTTTAATGCATTATTTTATATATAATTAATTGTACTAATTTTAACGTTAACAGCCTTAATTATAGTAAAAAACGTCTACTGCATTTCAGTATTAAATAAGCTGATAGTTTACTGTCAGCACTCATCGTTTACAGTCTGTTTGATGTGAATTGTTCTATTGTTGATTTTTTTTTTTTTTCATTTCTTTTGAAATTATTGTCTTTGTCATATGACTGTTGTGATTACTGATTACAAGTTTGTTCTGCTTCCATTGATCTAATCATCGTCTTTCTCATTTCTGCAGAGGAGTTAATGAGTCAGAGTTCATCTCAGGTGAGGGTCTCTGCTGAAGTGGAAGAGATAAGGTCTCAACTCAGTCGTCTCAAGATTCGAAACAAAGAGCTAGAGCTTCAGAACAGTGGCCGATCCAATGACCACGCCCGCATGCTCAAACAGGCAAGCCATGCCCACACGCTTTTAATGCAGCATTCAAGTCATGTTGGAAAGATTGTATTTATGAGTTGAATGCACAAGTGTCATAATTGCAAGTGGGGAAACTCAGGACTTTCTTTGAGTTTGGTGTCAGCAATGTTGATAATGTTAACTAAAACTAAAAAAAGATATAAATATTAGATGAAAAACTTTAGCAAAAATGTTAGATATTGCCTTGGAAACTAACTGAAATAAGATCAAGTAATAAAAGGACTAAATCTAAAATAAAAAATAAATTAAAGCTAATTAGAAACATAAGAAAACACTAACTAAATTGTTTTATAAAAAAGATAAAAGGGTAACACTTTATATTAACTGCATGCTATATGAATCATTAGTTAAGCATTAGTAAATAGTTAATTCATAATTTATAAAGCATTAATAGACATTAATGAGCAGTTTATAAATACAGTTATACATGTTTTATTCTTGATTTATACGTGTTTAATAATTGTATTTGCATACTTTATTAATGGTCAATTTAACATTTATAAATTATTACATTATTTACAAACCAGTTATTTAGGAGTTGCCAGTGGTTCATAAGATCATTTAGAAAGCACAAGTAAATGATTAATAAACTATTTAAATGTACATTTATACATCTTATTATTTAGACATATAGTAATAGTTACTCATTGTGTTAATAAATGCTTTATTAACACATATTCCTACTGTGATTCATGATTAATTCAGGTAGTTCTAAAACATTTAGTAGTTGTCATTTAACTATTTTTGTGAGCTCATCTAAAGTGAGGACTATTTGTGCCAGGTGAAGCTTTTACAAAGGAGATTTCACCTAGCCATTCTAGGTGTAAATTACTTTCTTTTTTCAGCCAAACACAATCAGAGTTATATAAAAAAATATCCTGGCTTTTCCAAGTTTTATAATGGGAGAGAGTAGCGCCTGAGTTTTTAAAGCCCAAAAAAGCGCATCCATCCACCATAAATGTAATCCATACAGCTCCATGGAGTTAATAAAGGCCTTCTGAAATGAAGCGAGTATCCATATTTTCCGGGTCAGAGGTCACTCTTCGGCCGGAACTTGACTCGCATACAGCCGTTACCGGAAGCCAGTGATTATAAAGTTATGGATATTTTTCTTACAAAAAACACATCGCATCGCTTTATAGGGCCTTTATTAACCCCCTGGAGCTGTATGGATCACTTTTATGATGGATAGAAGTGCTTTTTTGAGCTTCAGAAACTCTATTTACTCCCATTATAAAGCTTGAAGAGCCAGGATATTTTTTTAATGAAACTCTGAATGTGTTTGGCTGAAAGAAGAAAATCATATACACCTAGGATGTCTTGTGGGTGAGTGAATTATGGGATCATTTTCATTTTTGGGTTAACTAACCCTTTAAGAACAAGAGTTAAAACAAATCAGCAAGTAAAATAAATAGAATGGATAAAACCAACATAGATTTGCACAAACATTTCCATAAATAGTTCAAATGAGCAGTCCCCTTCAGTTTTGCGCTACCTTATAGGCCTTTCCTTACAGGAAATAAAGCAGAGATCCCCACCTTATATTAAAAACATTACATAAGAACAGTATAAACACTGGAAAACTACTCCACAGGCTCTCCATCAAACACTTTAAAATGTCGTTTTAAAAGCATTAGTTAGTATTGTTACGACCCGGCTTCAAGCCATAACATAAAGAGGACAATTCACAAAATGGGTTTACATAAAGAAACATATAAGTTTATTTAAAGTTAAACAAACCGTGTCTAGGGTCAAAACATAAGGAAACGATAACAAATATCAATACAACATCAAATCAATAAATGGTTGGAAATGGGATCGGTAGAGTGGAGGAAATCATAATGACTTCCAACTCAAACTCAAAAACACAAACTCAAAAACCCACCCTTCACACAAAGACACAAAACAAAAATGAGAGAGACTTGACAAACTCCAGGAAATCCTTAAATAAGTTGCCACAGGTGCAGCTGATCTTCAATAAGGCAACTCCGCCCACAGAGGAGGAATTGGACCTAGAATTGACTCAAAAGAAACTAATGTTAAAAACAGGGGCAGGACCGTAACACCTCCACCAACAAGACATTAAATAATCTCGATTATTTAATAAAAATAAATAAACATAACCCCAAAATTAGGAGGGGGAACAAACAACGACATACCAATTTACATAAAATAAAGAAAAATACCTACTGATAAATGGCAATTTACCACTCACAAAGGGCCACATTATTGAAAGAATCCACAATTTGAATTTGATCAGTGGTCACAGGCAGGAACATCGCAAGAGGTTACGCACGAGACAGTGTGTCAGCTAACAAATTTTCCTTTCCCTTAATGTGATGAATTTGCAGAGAATATGACTGCAAAAACAAACTCCATCTCATCAAGCGCTGGTTGGTGGTACAACTCCGCTGTAAAAAGACTAAGGGATTATGATCAGTCATCACCTTAATCGGGTTGCAGCTGCCCAAATAAACATCTAAATGTTGGATAGCCAAAAGTCTCAAAATTTTGGGCTGACAAAACAGGAGCATTCACTAACAATGCCTTGGCATTATCAAAGGCCTGCTGACAACTGCTTGTCCACACAAAAAAATTTTGGACTTAACAAGTCAGTGAGAAAACTTACTACACTTGCAAAATTTGTACAAAAAGCGCGATAATAGCCAGTCATTCCTAAGAACCTCCTCAACTCCTCACGTGATCGAGGAACAGGAAAAAGGTCTATAGCTTCAACTTTAGCCCGAATTGTTCGCACCTGACCCTGCCCCACAATTTTGCCCAAGTAAGTAATGGTAGCCTTGGCAAATTCACACTTGGCCAAGTTAACAGTCAGATTAGCATCCAATAAACTATCTAATAGGGATTTTATTTGGGCTATATGAGTACTCCAATCAGCACTATACACCACAATGTCGTCCAGATATGCCTCACAGTTGCTTAACCCTGATATCACCTGATTGACTAATCTCTGAAAAGTAGAAGCAGCATTTTGCATGCCAAAAGCCATAACCTGATATTCCCATAATCCATCTGGGGTCACGAATGCAGAAATCTCTCTGGGTCGGTCAGAAAGAGGAACCTGCCAATAACCCTTCAAAAGATCTAACTTGGTTACATACTTGGCAGGGCCTACCCGGTCAATGCAATCATCCAATCTAGGTAAAGGATAAGAATCTACCTTAGTTACAGCATTAACTTTACGGAAATCTGTACAAAACCTTTGAGAACCATCAGACTTGGGTACCAAAATACATGGAGAACTCCAGGCACTCTATATGAAACATCAATATCATGCACCACAAGTTTAGTTTGGATAGGCACATCCGGAAACAAAGGAACATATGAGCTAATCAGTTCTACAAGAGTAGATCTTTCCATCTGGGGCAAATGAGAAAGATGAGCCTCAAGATTACCAAGAATTTCAGAATTATCCAATCGAGGTGCAGGAACCACTACTTCACCATGATCCTCTGAAAGGACCGGAGCACTTGACAATACCGCCACACTATTGGTCAAACCAACAGAGCTCCTTGCCCTAACAAAGTACTCCTTCAACATATTAATATGACACAAACGACTACGTTTACGTCGGCCCGGCGTAGAAATTACATAATCTAGATCACTAACCTTGCGCTCAATGATGTAAGGCCCTGAAAATCGTGCTTGTAATGAAGAACAGTGGACAAGAAGCAAAGCCAAAACTTGATCTCCTACTGAAAAATATCGCTCTTTAGCCCGCTTGTCATACCAGCCCTTCATCTTTTTCTGTGACCCAGTAAGATTAGTACGAGCAATTTCCCATGCTTTACTAAGCCGATAGCGAAAATGACTAACATAGTCCAGTAGATTAGAAGAATCGGATGCCTCCGCCAACCATTTCTCCTTCAACAATTTCAAAGGACCACGGACCTTATGTCCAAAGACCAATTGAGCAGGACTAAACCCCAGAGAATCCTGTACAGCTTCCCTGGCTGCAAAAAGCATGAAATGCACTCCTTCATCCCAATCCCTCTTGAACTCAAGACAATAGGTTCTTAACATGGTTTTCAAGGTTTGATGAAACCTCTCAAGGGCTCCTTGGGACTCTGGGTGGTAAGCACTAGAATTGCAATGTGAAACACCTAGCTGATCCAGCACCTGCTTAAAAATCTTGGACATAAAATTGGACCCTTGATCAGACTGAACGGTTTTAGGAAGCCCGAACATTGAAAAAAACTTCAGTAAGGCCTGTACTACGGCGGGAGCTGTTATCTTCCTTAAAGGAATGGCCTCTGGGAAGCGAGTAGAAGCACACATAACCGTTAACAAATATTGGTGGCCACGTTTGGTTTTAGGTAATGGACCAACACAATCCACTAAAACTCTACCAAAAGGCTCCTCAAAAGCTGGAATGGGATGCAAAGGAGCAACCGGTATCGTTTGGTTGGGTTTACCCGTCACCTGGCAAATATGGCATGTCTTACAATAAGAAACTACATCTTTTTTTAGACCAGGCCAATAGAAATTCTGCAATATACGATTGTATGTCTTATTTATACCAAGGTGCCCTGCCATATTACAGTCATGCTCTAGTTTGAGGATTTCTTTGCGAAAAACCTGAGGTACCACCACCTGAAAGACATTGCACCACTCATCTTGTCCAGATAAAGATTGAGGGCGCCATTTTCTCATTAATACACCTCCCTTCTGGAAAAACCCAGATGACAGCTCATTCACCTCTTCTTCAGTACCCAGTTCATCAAACAGCGAAGATAAAGAAGAGTCTTTACCCTGCTCTGAAATGAGTTGATCCCTTGTGACTAATGATTCTTTGTATGGAATCTCCTTAGATGTTTCTAACTCGTCCTTACCCATCACTAAATGAGTTTCAACAGGCACGTCTTTATCTTCATCCTTCCAATCACACTCTCCAAAAAAAGTATTGGCCAAATTAAAACCTAGATCCCCTTCATCGGTGGATTTAAGAGTCTGTTTAGACATAGCATGTGTATGTCACTGCACACACTGAGAAAACCTCAGGAAAAGACTGAGACAGCTCATCAAGGCTCTCACTTGACATAGGTTTGTTAGTAACTTGAGGGCTAGGAATAACTTTAACTCCAGCCAAATCATTCCCCAAAATGAAGGAAACCCCTGCAATTGGCAAAGAAGGTAGTACCCCTACTACTACCTGACCCGAAACCAAGGGGGACTTTATCACAATATGATGTAGAGGGACAATAGTACAACCCATTTCAACCCCTCTTACCAACACTTGAGCTCCTGTATCAGTCTGGTCAGAAAGAGGTAAAACCCCCTCAAGAAGTAACGATTGCGCAGCTCCCGTATCCCTGAGAATACGCACTGGAACACAACCATCCTGCCCTGATAAAGATACAACTCCAGTTGTTAGAAAAGGAGTATAATCGGTGGCACTATCTCTACTTTCCAAGTTCTCACCTTTCAGAGAAAGGTGCTCAAAACCTGTCATCTGTCAAAAAAGGAAATTGGCATGCAGTGGCTAACCCAACTGGCTTGGTAAATTTTGCTTTCTTATTGAGAACAAAGCACTCAGATATCTTATGCCTGGGGTTTTTGCAATAAAAACAAATAACATTTGCCCTAGCAGAAACTGCCTCATATTTACTAGGAGAGGTTGGAACAGAACTAGATCCAGACAGAACCAACTTACTTCGACCCTGATAGTTGTTTCTTTTTGGGTCACGGTTTCCAAACACCCCCTTATGGGTTAACGCAAATTCATTAGCCATGACTGCTGCATCACATAGCTTGGAAACCTTCTGTTCATTCAAGTAAGTAACTAGACCTTCAGGGACACAATTCTTAAACTCCTCTAAAAGAACTAAATCCCTAAGCTGTTCTTTAGTTTCGACCTGTTTAGCAGCACACCACCTATCAAACATGTTCTCTTTTTCCCGAGCAAACTCTACGAACGTCTGCTTTTCACTTTTAAAGTAATTTCGGAAACGTTGCCGATATGCTTCGGGCACTAACTCGTAAGCATGAAGGATGGAAGTTTTAACAGTGTCATACACAGCACTCTGTTCTAAACTAAGGGCTGAATAAACTTCTTGAGCCTTACCCGTAAGCACACATTGTAAAAGCAGCGTCCAAACCTCTTTTGGCCACTTCAACGTAGTCGCAACTCTCTCAAAGTGGGAAAAATACTTTTCTACTTCCCTTTCAGAAAAAGGAGGAACCATTTTAATATGCCTCCCAATATCAAAAACTTGCTCCACCCCTTGAGAAGACCCGGAGGGAACCCCAAAAGGTGAAACAGGCGGCTGACCCTCAAGTCCCCTACCTGCCAACTCCAACTCCATTTTTTTAAGGACAAAAGCACGCTCATGCTCCCTTTCCTCTCCTTCCAATTTCCTCATCTCAAATTCTCCCTGTAGCTCTTTCTCTTTCAAAGCAATTTGGTCTTGAGCTAGACGACACCTCACTAACTCCCAAATCTAGCTCTTTTTCTCGTAACGCCATCTCTTTCAGCTTAACTTCACTACTAACAACAATACCTGGCACCTGCAATTTTTCACTAAAAACTTTTTTTTCCTCTAAAGTGCCCTTTAAGCTTTTTAAGATCGACTTTTTCAGTTTCCTATCAGCACTAGTGAGCTCGATATCATAATGAGCAGCAACTAGTAACAGCTGCTCTTTAGTGCACTTTTCAAGTGATTCCTCAGAAGGTTCTTTCAAAAAGTCTTCCACATTAGAAGCCATGGCTAAATTCTACACCTTCACAACAGTAGCTACCTTATGAGTTTCCATAAACACCACAGTATCCTTTCAAACATATTCCACAAAAAAAGGATTTAAACTTATGAACAACTCCATTTCCACAAAGCTACTAAACAGTAATTTAATCTACACCAGGTTGACCAGTCAATCACTTACCCGAACACTACAAAAGGTTTAACAAAACCCTATCAATAGGTAACATGCTAACAATATAGGACTCCTACTAAAAGAGACCAACTCACAAGTCACAAAATCATGCCTAAATTGCTGACCAAATTCAACAACCTAGCATTAAACTGCATGTTACTTAAAACTTCAACATGCCTAACAACTTTGGTTACTGGTGCAAAATTACTTACCAATTTGAAGGAAGTGGGTATGAGAAAAAATTCTGCTCTCTCAAACAAAACAACATTCCACAAGTTCCCCAAACTCATCATTGATGCTAAACACCCCACCAATGAACCTGGATATTTTAGACAACAACTCCGGTACATCATAAAAAATAAGAAACACTATCTAATCTTCAAAGGCTTACCAGGCTTCTGTATGCACAGAAACAGCCAAACCCTTAGAACATCTTAAAACGTCAAAACTGACACCTCTTTTTTTTTTGTCATTCTTTTTAAACTACAGGATTAAGTTTTATATAATTAAGAGTTGTGTGTGGGTTTCAGCATGCAGATGCTCTATCCTCTATGCGTCTGGAGCTGCAGCGTGCTCACACTGAGGAGATCAGACGCCTTCAGCAGGAGGTGGAGAGTGAAAGAAAGAGTGACAGACAGGAGCTGGAAGAAGAGAAGAAACAGGTGCAGCAGAAGATGGAAGAAGAGAAAGTAAGGCTTAAAGAACAGCTTCGGAAAGCACTGGAAGAAGTGATACGCAAACACGCCAGTGAGCTGCGGCATTTGCACGCGATGCTGGATGCAGAGAAGAAGAAGACGCAGCAGGTACATCAACAGGTTTCTGCTGCTGTTATAGTGGAAACTTTTCATGACAGAAATATTGATGCTTTAGCTTTGCGAATAATTTCATACCTTCCCATTTGCTCCTGTTGCTGCTAGTGTGAAGGGCTGGCTATCAGTACTGACTTTCTAAATTGATTCCTCTCTTGATTTGATTCTCAATTTGATGTTGATTTTATTTTGTTTGCAATATTTAAATGGCCAATGTGTTTACGTTAATTTTTCCCCCAAAAAAGGCGATTAAAAGATTGACTATAGGATTTTAAGAATGTCTTAAGAAAATACAGGTGAAACTCGAAAAATTATAATATCGTGCAAAAGTTAATTTATTTCAGTAATTCAACTTAAAAGGTGAAACTATAGACTCATTACATGCAAAGTGAGATATTTCAAGCCTTTATTTGTTATAATTTTGATGATTATGGCTTACAGCTTATTAAAACCCCAAATTTAAAATTAGAATATTGTGAAAAGGTTTTAATAGCTGTAAGCCATAATCATCAAAATTATAACAAATAAAGGCTTGAATTTTTCGAGGTTCACCTGTATATAACCAACATAATCTGTCTTTTTACTCATCTTTACTAGTGTCTTTACTGTTACAGGGGACATAAAAAGAATTTCATTTGTTGCTGTGTATAAAGACATACATCATCATTATTCATAATGCAAAGCTCCAAACCCAGTCCATTTAGACAAATTGTGTAAACTAAGCTGCAAAAATGGGTCATTTTCAAAATCAGAAGCACATTAACATATGAAGCATATTCAAAAACTTGGCCCACCCTTATGAACAGAGATTAGCCATCATATCATAACAAGTCAGTTGCATAAAAACTCTTAAATGTACAGGAACGCTTATATTTTTAGTTGACTCGAAAATAAAACTTCTTTCACCATTTATTCACTATCATGTCATTCCCACATGACTTTCTTTCTTCCATGAAACACACTACTCTTTTTCATGTAATTAAAGTGGATGAAAACCTCCAATCTCCCTTTCAAGCTCAAAAAAAAATGTATATAGCACAATAAAAACGGCAAAAGTCCATAAATCTGAAGCCATAGATTGAAATTTAAGTTGTCTTTTGTTTTATGGGAAAGAGAAACATCTCCTTATGTGTTCCGTAGAAGAAAGAATTACATGAAATAAATGTTCATTTTGGGAGAACTAATTCTAAGAGTTAGAGAAAGTGGAAAATGGTTATGTAATGTTATATGTTTAATGAATTACTTTGTTACTAGAAAGCGTTTCTATAAAGTTCTTAATTGTGTACAAGTGTTTCTTTAGCCGAAGCAGTAGTGCATGAATGTTGCAACACCAAGTTCATGGGTTCAACTCCCAGGGATTGCATGAACTGAGAAAAATGTAAACTTAATGCAATGGAAGTAATTTTGGATGAAAGCTTCTACCAAATGCATAAATGTAAATTACTAACATGGTAAGTGGACTTCAGAGAAGGAAACAATTTGATGTAGACAAAGATGTGGACTATTTCCCCCCTTTAAAACAGAACAAGTAACTAATAAAAGCAGTATTTAAAAGATCTGATGCATGATCTGATATTATGAAATAATGAGATAGTTTTTTATTGTGTTGGTTTGAGTGCAGGCTGAGGAGCAGATGCAAACCGAAGAAGAAGAGAGAAAGGGTCTAGAGACAGAGAGGGACGAGCTACGCAACCAACTACAGCTGTCCAAAACAGAGGTAAGTTATTACAAAGAATAACACCGATTTTGTTTGTCCTTTTCTTATCCTCTCAAAAACCAAAACAGTCTTAGATATGTTTGCATAACATTGCTGACCCACTAATGAATCAGGTCACCGCAAATAACTTGAACTATATACATTTCAAGCTCTTTCAAAGTGGTTTGGGGCTCAGGCAAAGGGAACAGGCTCAGTCCTTCTGCTTAAATACACAGAGACAGACTAAGAGGCCCAGAGCACTCCACATGACCATGATAAATGAGAAAACAAAAAGAACATTTGTAGTGCCCAAGGCAGAGGGCTTCATCTAATGCTTCATCTACTCTGCCAGCAGGCTTGGAACTGGGTTATGATAACGAAGTAGTATACTTGATAAGTGATAGCTTGGAATGAGACTGTTGTTTTAGTGCTGTGTTGCAGAGAAGCAAGCCTCATCAAAGTTTCTAATTTATATCAGGAAACCATTTGTCAAGTCATGTCAAATGTGTGGATTGTAGCGGTGGTATATCCTAGAGGCTCATGATCTAAGTCGGTTACCAAAAGGTTGTAGGTTCAAATCCCACAATGGACAGTCCTTGAACAAATCCAACGCTAGGATGCCTGACTGTTTGTTTCAATAAATCAATGTTTCATTGTGCCTTTTATGTCACCACATCTTCCCAGACATACTGTGACATTTGACTAACTTTAAACACGGTCCTTGAGTTTGCGTGTATTAAACAATTGGAAATTTGCTAGTACAGCAAAATAGAGTCCACACTTTGGTGACGTCATGTAGTGCAGACCTATAGGGCCCTTGGATTAAGGGTCCCTCGCGAGTCCACGAGGGTGCATTGAGAGGTATTTTTGGGACAGACTCCATCGTCACGCCGGAAATAACGGTCTGGTTGTTGTTGGACAGGAGAAATCACATATTTGCGCTCCGACGTCTTATCTCCATGTCAACTACACAGCCTGCTTATACAGTTATATATTTTAATATTGTGTATGCCACCTGGGCATTAGACAATAGATGCATCATGCTTATTTAAATGGTGAATACAGTTGTACATAATAATACATAATGTTCCATTTGAACTAAGATTGCAATTTTAACACATAATGAAAATGTGCATGAGTTTCAGATGAATTTACAGGTTTCAATAGTCATACTACGTTTACAATATGACTCAGTAAAGCCCTGACATTCGGTTCTATTTATTTAATGAATCATAATATGATCATATTATTCAACACGCTATTATTATGTTTGAGACATCAACCACTGGTCGATGACCATAATGTTTGTATAAACTGAAGGTAACAACTGGTAAAATGTACACCTAGGTCATTAAAACCTTAATATTTTCTTCTCAGCCATGTTAACAATTGTCCGTGAGCAAAATCTGAGCAAAATCTCCTCCTATACGTTGTCTGATTGGCCTTTGGCAAGGATTCCTGGGTAGTTAAAGTGCGTGGAGCCTGCATCCATGCGGGCTTCGCGGAAGACCAGTTCAAGGGTACAAAGGGGGGCGCTGCTGAGCACACTTCAGAGCGTTAACATGCTGAATGGGACAGCCTACGGACTCGTAGACTCAGCGAACGCGCAATTTAAGTCCACGAGACCGAAAGTCTACATGAAGTGCACCATTTGGGACAGGGCCTAAAGCTAATCTACTAACCAGTGGTGTAAATAACAATGTCATTGTGCGATACCAAATAGGACCACTTGGAGATGCCAAAAACCAACTATACCAGTCGCCTTGAGCTGACTGCATATAGATACTATACGGATCTGTTCAGAATTACTAAGCACATCAAAATACTAAACACATGAAAATTAAAACCATTATAATTGATTAACTATTGAGATGCTGGTTTGCTTTATTCAGCCCCTATACTGGCTAGGGGTGATAAAATAATCACCCTTTGCTGGGAATCGGCAATTGAATAAACTGCTTTCACAGACCTGCCTTCTGTGGGCTATTTCTGCATCCCTCCAGAGTTGAACTTGAGACATGCGAACTGGCAGGGGAGACATATAGGGAAAGCATACATTTTTCACAAATGATTGTTTTTCATATTGTATAAATATCAATTTATATGTTATTATTTTGTGTGTGTGGTTCAGGGAGGGTGGCACCCTAGCGCCCTATATTGGCCAGCTGCCACTGTCGCCTCAGGTCATGGTTGCAAGTTTGGTCTGAATATGTTTAAGGGTTTCAGAGAAATAGCCTCACATTCACTTTGGCGTGCTCTTCCTAAAATAGGAAGATACATGAGTGCAAATTTGGACAGTTGGTGGTGCTAGATGGATTGAGTTAGAGACTCCAAAATTGCTTTAGTTAATGTTCAGGCTGTCCTCTATCTGTGTCCCAAACGTTTTACCATATGGTTCTACGGCTGGCATAGACTTCAATGGCACCAATGCAGATTAAAAAGCACCTGCAAAGTGATTTATGAATCCTGAAAGCAATTTCACAAATGGTAACTTTGTGAGCAAATTAACAGGACTGAAAAGCGGGTAATCTGATTCACGCTGTGCACCATGCTGTCACTTTGGCAAAACTTTGATAATGAAGAACACACAGTGTGACAGTACTGCTGAATTGCTGACATTAATAAATGAAATTATCCTCATGAGCAATTGTTTTATTAGAAATGAACTAACAGTTCTCCTGTTTCAATCGCTTCAACATTGCTTGCTTAACTGGCGGTTCTCTTTTGTTGGACCTCCAATCCACAACCCTATGGGGACAAGAATGGGACATGACCCACTAACTGAGAATCACTGCTACACACAGATGACTCAATTTCCCGTGACACCTTATTGAGCTTATAAAAATGTAGTTGGTAATGGTATTTATCAACAAGATCCCTGAACGGGCCTTCAGGCTTCTTCGGTGTAGCTTTTACAATGTACAGTGAAAAATGTGCTTGCCCTGCATTTTTTACTACACACTTAGACATTTAGACACTACTACTGCAATTCATATATAATATATTTGTAGTTTTTTTTTTTACTGTAATACACACTAGTTTTGTACATTACCGTTCAAAAGTTAGGTCAATACATGTTTTATGTTTGAAAGAAGTCTCTTATTTCCACAAGTTTATTTGTTCAAAATACACTAAAAACAATACTATTGTATAATATGTTTACAGTTTAAATTAACTGTTTTCTATTTTAATTTATTTCTGTGATGGCAAAGCTGAATTTTTAGCATCATTACTCCAGTCTTCAGTGTCACATGATCCTTCAGAAATCGTTCTAATATGCTGATTTGCTGCTCAGTTAACTTATTTATTTATTTATTTTTATCACAGAAACTGTTTTCAGGGTCCTTTCAAGGTCAAAGGAACAGCATTTAATTGATATAAAAATACATTATAACATCAATCAATTACCGATACATACATCCTTGCTGAATAAAAAAAAAATCTTAAAAAAAAAGAGAGCAAGTCAAGTCAAGAAAATCTTATGGACCCCAAATTTTGAATGTTAGTTTAAGATAAATACAATCTTTATAAATTTATTTTTGCGACAACATTACTGGTAATTGAGTGTAGTGGGAAACCAATTTACTCTGAACTAGAAATCAGATTGAAATACACCCTATAACAATCCCCATTTTAACTCTTAACCTCATGTTGCTCTAGATAAAGATTTTATTATTCTATTCTAACTGAAGTTGATTATTTTTTTTTGTATGGCTCACATGAATTTTATATCACATCTGAGTGGTTTCCACATGCTCATATGGTTCTTACGGATGTTTCCTGATCTGAGTTTTCTTGGCTTGCAGATGGCGAAATTGGAGGGGGTGATTCAAACGCTGGAGAAAGAAAGAGAAGAGGATGAGGAAAGGGCAAAAGAGAGAGAGAAGGAGTGCGCAGAGGTGGAGCGGCAGTCAGCGAATGGCCTGGAGTGTGTACGAGTGAAAGAAGAACTGGAAAACATGCACAGGAGTATGCAGCAAATACAGGTTCTCGCTCCAGTTTGCTCAACACACACTTCCATCTGACAGAGTGTCAGTGATGTCCCTTTCCATTACTGCACAGCTCTATCACACATTCTCACAAGCACACACAGATCTGCAAATCCCTTATGGCAGCACTAGGTTCTGCTGATCTCAGCAGATCTGTGCCGCTCAAAGGAAAGAAAGACATCAACATTCACCTAGCAACCAATCTACTTCTTTTTCTCCCTTAATCCATGGATCTATCCTTCCATCCATGAATCCATCTATCCTTGTCCTCCTTTCTTTTTATGTGTCCCACAGGAGGAGTTTGCAGCACAGAAGGAAGTGTCACAGGCAGAGATTTCTGCTCTACAGCAAGAGAGAGAAATTCTACAACAGTCCAATCATGGTATAGAGGAGAGAACCAGGTGTGTCTGAACGACAAGGAGACAATATCATTTCAGTCAATTCAAATATTTAATTGATACATTTTTATTATGTGAAACAAACTAATTTAAAGCATATAAGCACTAACCATCGCAAGGCAAACTGCACCTCTGCCACTGCATCTCAGTGTTGTACATCGCTTTAATTCTATCGATCAGTAAAAGTCATTTTAACAGAAGGCTCAAATTGTATATTTTGTAACATTTTGGACGGATTCCCCCAACCACATGCATATAACAAATCGATCGTTCTGCACGAATTGCCTAGGGCTAGGCTATATGACGTACAGTATAGCATCAAAGCTAAGAAATTCGAGAACTTTGGGGCACTATTTGTACCAACAATATTCTAAGATTAAAGTAAACTTTATAGTTACCTTCGCAATGTGCGGAATATCGGATATCAATAAAACACCTCGTCAAATTATTGCTATTTGAAAGGATTATTGCCGCTTCCAGACATCAGTGTATAGGCCTATTTTACAAATGAAACTGATTTTTTGCTAGTACTTATCTGTATTTAAATGTCAGAAACATAAAATAAACATTATATGGTTGAAAACACTGAACAGTTGTGATGTATAACGTGACACACAGAATGTTCTAATCACACCGGTGTGATTCATATTTTTTCATGAAAACCGTGATACATTTTTCAGGATTATTCGATGAAGAGGACATTTTAAAGAACGGTATTTATTTGAAATAGAAATCTTTTGTAACAATTTCAAAAAAGTCTTTACTCTCACTTTTGATCAATTTAATGCATATTTGCTAAATATAAGATAAATTTCCTTCAACAACAAAAAAATATATTTTGAAAGGCTGTATCATTGTGTGTATATCATTGTGTAAATGGCCATGGTGTCTATACCCACTTGCTTAGCTGCTCCAGAAGTCCACAATCTATGGTTGTGTAGCTTCCCCTTTAACTGTATCCCATGATGTTTTGTGAAACTCGCGATTATTGTAATCGGTGCATTATCACTTCTATCACTCTACCTTTCTCCACCCTTAACAACTTACCGTAGTTAACAGGCGCCAGGGAAGCTTGTCAGTGAGTGGAAACACTCTCACGCTTAAGCAATTCCAGGTAAAAATGACTTCAATGTCTGGTTGTGTGTGGGAGAGAGAGCAGGAGAAAAAGACAGAGCGTGCGGTCTACAGATCAGTGGTTTTTAAAACTGTTTGATGCCAAGGACCTCCAAAATATAGGAAACCTTTTTTGGTTTCATATGAGCATTTTATTTATTAGAATATGTGTGTGCGCAGGCTACAGTTTGAGAAGCAATTCTCTGATCAGATCGTGGAACTGAAGAGAGAAAGAGAAGAAGAGACCAGAAAGCTGAACCAACAGTGGCAACACAGAGTAGAAGAACTGCAGACACAGGTAACACACAGTGTTATTTTCCTCAGATGGTCAGAGTCATCATACACGCATTATTTTTTCCATGTCTTTGTGTAGCTGGAGGAGAGGAGAACACTCTCTGAGAAGTTGGAAGGAGAGAGAGAGAGACGTTACGCCAATGGAGAGATGGAAAGAATGAAGCAGGAGATCCAAAAGACAAGAGATATGAACAGTTCACTCAGATCTCAGCTTCACTCCACCATTCAGGAGAAAGAGAGACTGATAAGGCAGCAGTTACAGGTGCGTACACTAGTGATGTCAGGAATATTTCTCATGATTAATAATATAATTATCATCATGATTATAACAGAGAATTACGTTAAAGGGGTTTCCATTCATTGGAACACAAAAGAGGATGTTTTGAAAAATGCCTAGGTATTTTTTTCTTCTTCTTCTGTATAAGCAAAGTAAATGGGGTCCAATGATGTTTTGGACCCCATTGACTGATATTGTGTGGACAAAAACAGTTGGAGTTATGACAGAACACACACACAACCGTGGAAAGAACTCTTCTCTTTGTATCTGTGTACTGTAGGTGGTAAAAGAGGAAGATGAGGATGAGGAGGACGGAAAGGCTACAGGAGAGAGGGAAGAGGAGAGGGAGAAGTGGAGGTGGCGTGAACGAGAGGAGGAGTTGTTGCGTGTGGAGAAGTTAAATCACCAGCGTGCTCTTCAGGCCCTGGAAGCACAAGCCAATGAAGAACTTCAGTCGGAGAGACAACGCTTACTCACTCAGCACAAACTACAGCTGGGTAATAACCATCACACCTCATACAGAATGCTTTTTGCAAACCTCAAAGTTACATTTTTGGTATAAAACTTTCACACCAAAGGGACAAGAACAATCTTTTTTATATCAAGCAAAACAGTGCCTATTGGCCTAAAGCTCTGGTTCTGGTTCTTATTCAGGGAGCTGGTACCCACTTATCACACTACAGATGGGGCCGCAAGGTGGCTTGAAATTATTTAAAATAAGACAAAACAAGGTTTAAAATAAGCAAAAACAGCTAAAAATCTAGATGTAAGCTGAAATCGTATTTCTTATTCTAATTTGTTCTCTTAACACCTGCCATTTTTATTTAAGAACCAGGGTTCTCATTATCTTGGACAACTTGGATATACTGTATGAGAGATTTTTAAAAGAACTTTGATTTCTAGATGTAGAAAAGTTTTTAAATCTTAAAGGGTAACTAAACCCTAAAACAACTTTTTTTAGTTAATGATCTGTAAGACTGCGGCTTTATTAATTCTGTTCATTTATTTGACATTTGGGTATAAAGTATTTTAATTCTACAATAAATGGTGTAAAAACATCTGAGTGCTGGTGGCTACTGCAGTTGAATTTTCCTTTTGGAAGTTGTGGTACTGCGTGACGTAAGCCGGTACCAGCTCACTACGCCCTTGCCTACAGAGAGACGCGGGTCTCAGGTGCATGAAGGCTATGTTCAGACTGTCAGTCCAAATCTGATTACGGTATTTGTATATCTGATTGGAATTTCATCTAAAATTATTGACGTTCATACTGTGTATCGCAACTGTTCAGATCCGATTTGTGTGTCCATGCCCTTTAGTTTTCTGGAATATCTGCATTGGTTTCTATGGCAATGACGTTGCGTTGGTAGGAAACATGACAATGGCTGCGCCCGAAAACTTAGACAGCTGATTTGTTGCCTCGCTACCCTATCATGCAATGACTTACTACACACGAAGGTACCTTACGAAACTGATTTCAGACAGACTTCGGAGGCAGCGTAACGGTTTAATTATCTACAGCAAAATAGAGCGAGCTTTGGTGAAAACTAAGTGAATATTTAATTGCTATAATAGAAGTTTCTCGCTAGAAATGACATAAGTGGAAAAGGTTGATTAAAAATGTCCATTTACACACAAACTGATCAGCCGCAACTTTCAGACGCCATCTTTATTTTTCTAGCTCAACTGTCCCAGAATGGAAAGCACAGGATTGTGGGATATCAAAGGCAGTGAAGGATAAATCTATGCTGCCTTCAAAAACCGATCAGATGAAGATATCTCAGGAGACATGAAGTGAAGCTAACATTGGATTCGGACATGCCTTGATGCCTTCAGACCTTGGAATGCATCATCCGAAGGCAGCATTTATCAGTTTTTGGACACAGCCAATGTGTAACCGCCGCTCTGGACTATTGCGTCTTATGAGGCAGAGGCAGAACCGGAGGAGGCTGGTATGCACACAGCTTATTTCTGCACTGTCGTCTCCGCCGTATTAAAAACATGTCTCCATTATATTGTCATTTTCTGTTCGTCCGGCACTTTGCAACAACACAGCATTGTTTTGGCAGCGAATTTCAGCATGTTTCCTATAACAACGTCTGACATTTTACGTGGCGTGAGAAAGTCGATCAGAGAGGTCAGACAGAAACGGATTTCCAGAAATGTGATTTGAATAGGATTTCAAACCACATATGGATTGAAAGCTTGAAACGGATTTGTAAAAAAATCATTTCATATTTTTTTGCCGTTCACACTAGCTACAGTGCCCTCCACAATTATTGGCACCCCTGTTTAAGATGTGGTCGAGGACTTCTAAAAATTATCCTTTTTTTTTAAACAACATAGAACCCAAATACAAAAAAATAGAAAAATCCAACCTTTTATTTAAGTACATTACTTTGGTGGTAAAAAAAAAATCAAAAATTTAGAAAAACAAAACCTTGAAATCATGTGTCCCACATTTATTGGCACCCCTGATGTTAATACTTTGTACAACCCCCTTTTGCCAACAAGACAGCACTTAATCTCCTCCTATAACATTTCACAAGATTGGAGAACACAGAGAGAGGGATCTTTGACCATTCTTCTTTGCACAATCTTTCTAGATCATCCAGTGTCCTGGGTCCTCTCTTATGCACTCTCCTCTTTAGCTCGCCCCACAGGTTTTCGATTGGGTTGAGGTCTGGGGACTGAGATGGCCATGGGAGGACCTTAGTTTGTGACTGCTGAACCATTTTTGTGTAGATTTTGCCACATGTTTTGGATCATTATCCTGCTGAAAGACCCAATTGACGACCCATCTTCAGCTTTCTGGCAGAGGCCATCAGGTTTTTATTTAAAATGTCCTGGTAGTTCAAAGCGTTCATAATGCCATGCACCCTAACAAGGTTCCCAGGGCCTTTGGAAGAGAAACAGGCCAACAGCATCACAGATCCTCCACCATACTTCACTGTAGACATGAGGTGCTTTTCGGCATACTCATCTTTTGTTTTACGCCAGACCCACTTAGAGTGTTTGTTGCCAAAAAGCTCAATCTTAGTCTCATCTGACCAAAGCACACAATCCCAGTTGAAGTCCCAGTGCCGCTTAGCAAACTCCAGACGTTTACGTTTGTGAGTGTTAGTGAGAAAAGGCTTTTTCCTTGCATGCCTCCCAAACAGCTTGTTGGCATGTAGAGAGCGTCTGATGGTTGTTTTGGAGACTTTGTGACCCCAAGATGCCACTCTTTGATGCAATTCTGTGACAGTGAGTTAAGGACTTTTTTTTACTTCTCTTACCATCCTCCTCACTGTGCGTTGTGGCAAGATAAACTTGGGACCTCTTCCAGCCTTGTTTGTCACTGTTCCAGTTGTTTTAAACTTCTGAATGATTCCTCTGACTGTAGATATGGGCAAGTTAAGGCGAGTGGCTATTTTCTTGTAGCCATTGCCTGACTTATGAAGGTCGACACACATCTGCCTTATTTGAATGGTGTGTTCTTTTGTCTTTGCCATGTTGACAAATGGGTAAGAGAATTAGGCCTCTGTGTCATGTCATATTTATACCCCAGGGAAACAGGAAGTCATGAATTACTAATTAAAAGTTCCTAGATACCCTGACCAACTTTAGCAACTACAGAAAAATATATTTAAAAAAAAATCAATTACATTTTTCAGCGGTATTGTTAGGGGTGCCAATAATTGTGGGACACATGATTTCAAGTTTTTTTTTTTTCTACATTTTTGATTTTTTTTTTACCACCAAAGTAATGTACTTAAATAAAAGGTTGGATTTTTCTCTTTTTTTGTATTTGGGTTCTATGTTGTTTAAAAAAAAGGGAGAATTTTTAGAAGTCCCCGACCACATCTTAAACAGGGGTGCCAATAATTGTGGAGGGCACTGTAAATCTGATGGGATTTCAATCGGATATGTGTATGTGTGTATATATATATATATATTTGGACTGACAGTCTGAACGTAGGCTGGTCTGAGTATTTCAGAAATTGATCTATTTGGATTTTCACGCACAACCACAGTTCTGTGGGTGAAGATGCCTTGTTGATGCCAGAGGTCAAGAGTAGAATGGCCAGACTGGTTTGAGCTGATAAGAAAGGAAACAATAACTTAATCGCTCGTTACAACTGAGGTATGCAGAACAGTATCTCTGAACATGTCGAACCTTGATGCAGATGGGCTACAGTAGCAGAAGACCAAACCACTCCTGTCAGTTAAGAACAAGAAACTGAGGCTATAGTTTGCACTGGCTCCCTTAACCTGGATAAGTCTTGGAGTCAAAAAGGTTGAGGACCACTGGCCTCTACTCTTAAGGCAGGTCATATTGTCTAACACAACTCACATGAACAAAATATAACAAAAATGAGATACTGAATATTTTGCACTACATACAGCTAATAAAAAACATATTAGAATTGAATTAGCATGGCTCACCAATGACGAAAAAGCACAGATGTGCAATTATTTATCATATATGTACATTTTGTCAGTGTAGTTTTTTGTCCAGATTTGGCAGTCCATGATAAATTTGAAATTTGAATGCTTGGGAAGGGCAAATCTTTTGACTTGTGGCATTTAATTTACATTTTTGTTGGATCAAAGTTTTTTTTTTTTTTTTTTTTTTTTACGGATATTATCTTACTCATCCTTTAGCCTTATCTGCTATCATTAGGGACATGAAATGGAAATGAATGTTAATTAAAGGAATAAAATGGAGCATGGTAAATGGAAAGTGCAGGCAGAAAAGAAAAGCAGGATATCTTGGTCTGTTAAAAGGTTTATTCATATTATGCTGATAATTTTCTCATAGCTCTACACTCTCACTTTACCAGAGTATATGTGAATGTTAATTAGAAAATTATGTGCCTGTAAACAACAACAACAACAACACTGCTGTCGCAATGCGAAAGGTTTATAAAACAAGTTTGTGTGAAAAATAATATTATTCCTTCAAATGAATTGATGATCATGCATTGCATTTTGCACAACAGCAACATCTAGTTCCACGACTCCTAAAGTAGAGCAGGACTAAAGACGGCGCATTTGTAAGCATGTCTGATCTAATGTATCTGTCGTGTGTGTGTGTGCGTGTGCGTGCGTGTGCGTGTGCGTGTGTGTGTGTGTGTGTGTGTGTGTGTGCGTGTGCGTGTGTGTGTGTGTGTGTAGACAAGCAGAAGGCAGAGCTGACCCAGCAGCACACAGAGTGGGTGAGACAGGTCACCCAGAGACACATGCAGCAGATCGAAGACCTTCAGAACGAAATACACACACACACACAAATGATGGCCCTGCAGCAGGTACACACACAACCCAAACAGACACACACACAACCCAAACAGTCACACACACACACCATTACACTGTCTCAAGGGATGCATCACTTCTCTCTCTCCCTGTCTCCTTCTCAGGATCTGAAGCAGCAAAACCGCTTACAGTCACTAGAGAGACAGCTGGATGAGAAGAGCAGCGAGGTTCAGGAGCTAAAGAGAGAGAACGAAGATCTGAAAGAACGGATAAGTGCAATGAGTGCACAAAGAGAGGAACAAGATGACCACAATCATAAACACAAGAGGTCAGTACCAAGATGACAAGCAAAATTACACGCAGAAGGTCAGTAACAAGATGACCTCAAACACGCACACAGACAGGAGGTCAATAACAAGATGACCACAAGCATAATCACACAGCAGTCAGTGATGAGAACTGATTGTTGCCTGTCTGCAAAAAAATATTGTCCACATTGCTGCTTATTCGGGTGAAAAACTGCTTATTTATTCCCATTTCCACTGAAAATGGATTTGGAACTGGTCCATACATTTTACACTACAGAAAAATTCAGCTAAAGATAACAATTCTGTCATCAATTACTCGCACTCCGTTGATCAATGTTCATATCTGAATAAAAGCCTTAAAGGGTTAGTTCACCCAAAATTTTTAATTCTGTCATAAATTACCCACCCTCATGTCGTTCCAAACCCGTAAGACCTTCGTTCATCTTTGGAACACAAATGAAGATATTTTTTATTAAATCTGAGAGGTCCATTGACCACAAAGTCAGTGCAACTTTCAAGGCCCAGAAAGGTGGTAAAGTTATAGTTAAAATAGTCCATGTGACTACAGTAGTTCAACCTTAATGTTATGAAGCTATGCGAAAACACCCCTAAAATAACGACTTTATTCAACAATCTCTTCTCTTCCATGTCATTCTCCTACGCTGTTGACGTATTGTAAACAGTGCAGCGCTTCTGGGTTCTACGTCAGAACGTCGGCTCATTATTGGCTAGCTCCTGGGTCATCACACACATGACCAGCGTCGGCCAATAGTGAGCCTACGTTCTGACGTCATTAAATCTGATCATCATATAAAGCGATTGAGTCTCTTCAGAAGACTTTAAAACTATCGATTCATATGGATTCATACATTCTTTTACAATGTATTTATGAAACATCAAAATATTAAATAACAAAATAATGACACAATTTGCATTGTTAGGTAAACTATCCCTTTGAACCGGCTGGTGTCAAACCTGGAAACACTAACATGAATGTCCTCAAATGATGTTTTCTGAATAATAACAACTTGAACTTGCACAGTGGCTCCGGGCAGTCTCTGTCCATTATCCCGTTATTATCTAAAATAACATGATTTTATTTAATTAAATGCCATGTTGAATTGATTTAAATAAATTGTATTTGAAATCTATTTAATAACTACTGGCTGTTGCATCAAAAGCATTGTGTGATGGCATAAAGAAGCTGAATTAAATTACCTGGATTTAAACCTGTTTTCAAAACTCGAAGGACATGTAAATAAAGTTCGTAGGCAGGGTATGTACTGTAGTAACACTTACATCATTGTTCGCTCAGCCAGTTATGAGAGTTTGCAGAACTGCCAGCTGAGCACCTGCTCTACCCACAAACACCTGCACGTTTTTGGTGGAAAAGTGATTTTTTAAAATAGAACAAAGATGCCTGAACGTAAATTACCCTCTTCATTTTTTCGTGATATTTAGGGGCACGTAAATCTAATATCTGATATAGCTCTGCGTGCAAAGCAGAAAATGTGTGATGTTGATGTATTTGTATCTGACTTGCAGTTTCCCAGAGGAACGAGATGCAGCTGGTGAAGCGGACAGGTCGGATCAAAGGAATAACATGGAGAGTGTGAAGAGAGGGCACAGGATGGAGATCCAGACCATAATATCAGACTTCAGCACCGCCCAAACACGACTACAGACCCGCATAGTTGCCTTGGAAACAGAGTACCTACTCCTCCCACATCAATAATGCAAAACGCAAACCACACTTACATACAGAATGAACCCAAGCAAGACAATATATGACGATGGCTCACAACTAGGATTTTCTACAGATTTCTACAGAATTGGAGTGTTTGTCAAAATTTTCACACATCCTCTGCACCTTTAATGCTAATTTATTCAATATAATGGCTAATTTGATAATGATTTTAGCTATAAAATTGTAGTACCTGTCCATTTAACACATTTTACTACATTTTACCACGCCTAACACTGTACCACATTACAGACTCATTATTGATGCTGCTATAACTGCTATAACTTGTACTAATACAAATACGAGGTTCTGTTCAAATTATTAATATTATCTATATTAGAATGTCATATTATGCAAGTCTTTATGGAAGTACGACAGTGTTTTACTGCCTAATTAAAATAGGATTTTAAGTATAAACAACATGTGAATATTCTTAAAATGAGAAGATGTAGTATTGCATGAATAAAGTAGAACAATGCTACACCTTTATTCTTGTGTAAGTCCTATTTTGAGATTATTCTTGAAACATTTTGACTTTATTTCTTTTCTCAAAATCGTAGCTTTTTTTTCTTTGATATTTTTTCCTAAAACGCAGTTGTATTCAAGCCATATATTTTAATATATTGATGTTGTTGTTGCATTTATTTAATCTTTGTACGTCTGTTTTGTGTGTTTGTAGGTTGAAAGAAAGGGAAGAAAGAGGAAAGAGAAGAGTAGAAGACCTGCACACCATTGCTAAACTACAGGACAAGCTAAGCGAGAGAGACCAACTCATCAAAAGTCTAGTGGTTAGACACGCATGCACACATGGGAGACACAGGATACTCATACTCTTGTGTCTCTTCATCTCTCTTGAATTAATTTCTTTCTATTTCAGGAGGACCTCCACCAGCTATCCCAGCATCCAACTCTCTGCAGCGATGAAATATTGAAGCCATATGACTCCAGGACACAAGCAGGAACCCTCACACCTACTATGAAGGTAGCACACATACACACTGCTACAAACCCCACACAACACCGAATTTCAAAAAACAATTCAAGTATCATATAATAACTGAGAGAGGATGTTTATTGAAGTTTAGGATTTAATATTCTGTATATAGAAAAAGGGGGTTGAGGAAACTAGCATCCCGAACCCCTGCTCATACGATGGGGGGTCACCCAAGGCCAAATGCTCACCGGTTATTGAGCGTGGATTACCCAGTGTGGAACAGAGTGGGCGAGGGACCCCCCTAACAAGGACACACACCCCCACCTCCCCTCATGCTGAACACAGAGCCTCTATCAGACACAGCCGCCCACCTTCACAAGAGGTGCGACATCAGTCCCAGCTTAAAATGAACTACAACCAGCACATCAGGTAATCTCCCGCATACCAGCAGTCCTAGATCTAACCAGCCAATCCTCAACGTAATCTCCTTAGCTTTTAAAAACCTTTTTGTCTTTTTGAGGTAGATTAATACAAATCTCAACATATGAAGTTTGTTCTTATTGAGAATTATTAATGGCTATTTAATTTCATGAAAATCCCAAATCTATAAATGTGATGAATAGGCAATTATGTAGACTCATTTATCCAAAGCGACCTACATTGCATTCAAAATGTCATCAGTTCATACATTCACCTGGGTATTGAACTCATGACCTCCTCGTTGACAGCACCATGCCTTGCTGTTTGAGCTAAAGGAACAGCAAACTTAAACAGCTGCTTTAAATTTTAATTAAAAGATCTTTAAATTAAAGATCCTCGGTATGTAGTGCCTTTTCTATTGCAAGGAAAATCACCCCATATTGCATGTACAACATGGATTGAAATTGCCTACAAAATAATTATTTTTTAAGTGTAATTCAGGGTTGCCAGGTCTGTGACATAATCATCCCAATAAGTAACAACTCAAAACCTGTTATTATTGTTAACTAAAACTATAAAAATCCTTTTTGTCAACCAAAATAAAGCTAAAAACATAATAGTGTGGCGTAGTTACACACGTTACTACATGTACATAGTAGTAACAGTAGATTATGCATAATTACAAGGAACTAAACCAAACCCTAACTCTATAGTTAGGTACACGTAGTTAAAGGATTAGTTCACTTTCAAAAACATTTTTGCTGATAATTTACTCACCCTGATGTCATCCAAGATATCCATGTCTTTCTTCCTTCAGTCGAAAAGAAATGAAGGTTTTTGAGGAAAACATTCCAGGATTTTTCTACACAGAATGGACTTCAATGGCAACAAAGAAGGTTCAAATGTCCGTCTCAATGCAGCTTCAAAGTCTCTACACGATCCCAGTTGAGAAATAAGGGTCTTATCTAGCGAAACGATCGGTCGTTTTCTAAAAAATAAATAAATAAATATATAATTTTTGACCACAAATGCCCGTCTTGTACGATCTCTGAGATGCGCCACGTTGGAAAGGTCACGACAAAAAAACAAAGATGTCGGACGATTTGGAAGTTGGAGGAGAAAATAAGATGGAATTTTTCGCCCTTCCCTAGTTTTGAACCGGAGTACACAGACAAATAACTTATATGATAGATAAATAGATGACGTGACGCGTGACCTTTCCAATGTGATGATGCAATGCATCTCAGTGGTTAAAAAGTATATACCGGTAATTGTTTGTTTTTTTGGTGAAAATAACCGATCGTTTCGCTGGATAAGACCCTTATTTCTCGACTGGGATTGTGTCGAGCATTTGACGCTGCATTGAGACCTTCTTTGAACATTGGAATATTTGGTTGCCATTGAAGTCCATTTAAATGGAGAAAAATCCTGGAATGTTTTCCTCAAAAACCTTCATTTCTTTTCGACTGAAGAAAGAAAGACATGGAAATCTTGGATGACATGGGGTGAGTAAATGATCAGGATTTTTTTGTTGTTGAAGTGAACTAATCCTTTAATTAATATTACTCAGTAGCCTACTTACAATGTGACATCACCACCTTAAAATAGTGTAACCAAACCTTACACTAATATAAATATACTCTATTATAAATATAATGCCAAAATAATCAAATACTTTGTTTCAGAGTCTCTATTTAATTTGTATGCATTTTGTACAATGCAAGTAGCAGCTTTGAACTTTTCCACAGTAAAAGTGAACTTACCAACCATTATAAAACAAAAGTATGGAATAGCTAACTACAGTATATTGGCAAAAAATGTGCAGTACATAACAGCAGTAACTTACAATAAAAAATACATTTAAAGCAATTATTAATCTCAGATCATGTTAATTTTAACATTTACAAATACATAATTAAAATCCAAAGTTGTTATTTAATGGACCGGAGCTGACATGAACTAACAATGATCTGTTGTATTTTTATTAACTAACATTAATGAAGAATAATAAACACGGTAACAAATGTGTTGCATTGTTAGTTAATACATTAACTCTACGTTAACTAATGGGACCTTATTGTAAGAGTGTTACCAATTAGTACACATGTTAAAAATTAGGTGCATACATTATAACCTAGACCATTATTTTTTTTTAAAGTCCATAGACATAAACAACCTTTTCCTGGTTAAGTGTTAAAGCCTTTTTTTTTCCTCCCAAGATGTCATATCTACATTTCTCATTCTAATCTTTTGCTTGTGTTCTCAGGACTCCTGCTGAGCAGAGGGTTATTGAAACAGGGCCTGATGGACAAGACCCTCAAAAACAGGAGTGGTTCACCAAATATTTCTCTTTTTGAGGTCCCACTGAACATTTGGCTGTATCTGTCCCAACATATTGAGAACAGGATCACCAAAGTCTCCTTTTCTGCATAATTACACTCAACTGCAAGCTAAACACCAAATAAGCTTTTCTACAGGACACATCTCACTATTATCCTGTTTAACAAAATGCAGCACACAGACCCAATGTCTTAAATTGTTACAAAAATAAAGAGATTATGCATTCGGACATAAACGATGAAGGACAACGGGACACTAAGGTCATAGAGAGGACATCAAAGACCTGAAAGAAGAGAATGTTCCTGTGTAGAGGCTTCCCATCATTGATGCTTCACGTGTGGTCTCTCCCAGCATAAGGATGATTATACAAGGTCTAAAAGAAAAAAAACTGAACAGTTCTGCAACAAATCCTACATGGACCTCTATTAATTAATTAAATGAACTGCCAAGTTTGGATTGCTGGAAATATGGTGTGGAATGTTGAGACTTTTCTTAAACTAAAAAGAGAATGCAAGAATAGCTGGTTTCACCATACTATGCCAAACTCTAACCATCTCAAGATAATTAATGAGTATTAATAAATTACATATTTTTGATTTTTAAATTGCATGATAGCCCATTTTCTTTATTTGTTTTTAATATCTTTTTTTTTATGGAACATTTTACTTGCCCTGGACTGGTAAATCTAAATATACAGGTCTATATATTGTGTTAATTAAAACAAAAGTTTCACTGAAAGAATGTGCAGTTCATAAGAGCTTCTGTAGCTGATGGATAATTCAGGATCTCCGAGTGGAAAGATTTGAGGGAGCTCTTCAGTGTCCTCTGCTGGTTGGACTTGGCTTTGTTCTTGTAGTTCATACTCAAAAGCTTATCAGCCAGATAGTGCAGCCACAACACATTGGAATGGGGATTATACATGGACCAGCAGTTACTGAGAAACAAGAGAAACAAAAAAAAGAACAATGAGAATCATCAGTCCTTCATTTAGAATGAAGACATTTTAAATATCTTTCTGTCTAAAGCACACACTTGTTTTCTTTCTTCATTAGGCGGTAGACTTCAAACTGATAATCTCCCTGTCCCATAAACAACTCTTCATCAGAAGAGATATCGCATGACACCGTCAGTCCGTCTAAAGGAGAGAAAAGTGTTAAAGCATTTGGAACATTTTCCAATTCATGTGGATCACTTTTACTACATTTTCAACTCTTCTACCAGGAGTAGAAGTTGCTAATTTTGACTAAATTAAACTTTCTCTTGAAGGATACAATCATACATTTTCAACCAGCTTTGTAATGTTACAATGACCGTAGTACATGTAAATTAACAATGTGTACTCTCTCCATGTTACAGTCACCAAGACATTGTTTATTTGTCGGCAAAAGTCCGGCATGCAGGTAACATGAAGAAAAAGTACATATTGTTAATTTAAATATACAACCAGTACCAACATTGGAACAGTACAAAGCTGGTTATAAAATTGTTGAATTTGTCCTTTACTAATGGCTAGATAGTTTGGGACCAAATATTGATTTGTAGTTAATTTATGGGAAATGTAAGTTTATTTTGATAATTTTTCTTGGAATGGTTGGGCTTTACAAATGCAAATCAACAACATTTATGAAAAAAAGAATTTAAAAAAAAGTTAATTAAAGACTCATTTAAGATTCAAACTGTTCATTGAATCTCACAATAATGCATGATTTTAATTGTTAGATGAGTTGCCGTTGAGAAGTCACCATTTTAAGAGTAAGGCTAAGAGCATACATGCTAAATTAATTGATTGTTGGATAATAGTTAATAAACATGGGATTTGCAACTCTAACACCTTAAAAACTCAATTTATGAGACTGAAAAATATTTGTGCCAAAAAGAGTTCTGCATTGGACTGACCGATCTCCAGACGTGAGAGCGAGTAGTCAATAACATTGACATGAACCCCTCGAGTCTCTATGGAATGCACTGTTCCGTTCAGAATGAACTCATTGTGCTTGTGCTTCACATTCTTCACCAGGATGTTCCCCCAATGAAGATCTCTGAAACATCAGCACACACCACTTCCATCAGCTTACACTGACAGCATATAAAGATATTTATATATGTCTCCATTTCAATTTCAGCTTCAAACTTGTTACCTGTGTTCAAAGCACAGGGCTTGCTCAGCTACAGCCAAAGCTGCGGTGACTTGGTGAAGAACACTCTTGGCCTGGGCCATGGAAGTTAGCTGCAATGGTACACACAAACAAACTTAAGTTATTTATAAGTTATATGGACAATCACATCTAATTAACAGGTTCAGATATTACAGTAATTCTTAAAGGGATAGTTCACCCAAAAAATTTTATCGTTTACTCATCCTTGTGCCATTCCAAACCGTACGATTTTAGTTGTTCAACACAAAGTTCATAAAGATATTGTAAACTAAATCCAAATTAAACAAACGGTTTAATGCAAGTCCTCCGAAGAGACATGAAGACTTTAAGTGCAAAAAAACAAATATGGTAAAAGGAAGCTCAACTATGCTTTACTGATGTGCGAGAACCAATGAGGTTTGTTCTCATGCCTCACTCAAGCACATTTGAGCTTATGCAAGATCCAATGAGGTTTGTTCTCATGCATTAAGCAAATAAGGTTAAGCTTACCATATTTTATGTGTTCTGCTTCTGAACGTTGATATGTGCGTTGATCAAAAGTTATTGCGTCTCTTCAAAAGATTTGGTTTATATTACTCAATTAATTTGAATTTCTTTTATTATCCTTTTTGAACTTTGTGGAATGGACTTTCAGTGGTTTCATTAAAAATATCTTCATTTGTGTTTAGAAAATTAAAGGAACTTATATGAGTAACAGAATGTAAATTTTTTGATGAAATAACTCAAATCAATTCATATCAAACCATGCAATGACAAAAGCATCAACGAGGTCAGTCACTAAAGTAAAGGGGCCTGAATTGACCCCAAAGGTGTTCAGTGGACTTCAGGCTTTATAGAATACCTGGAATAGACAAACCTGTATAAATATGGAAACCTGTGCGCGAGTACCTTTCCATTAATGTTCTCTAGATCACTCCCTCCAAACTCAAACTCCAGGATTAAAAACAGCTGCTCGTCATCAAAGAAATCTGTGCCAACAGAAGCAAGACATTAATAGTCATTAAATATAAAACTATTTAAAGACATAAAGGGTTTACACATTTAGCTTACCAGGTCTGTCATTCTCAGATCCCTTTTGACGGTCAAACTTGTCCCAGGCTTTGAGCAGAGCTTCAGGATAACGTCCACGGACACAATGTAAACTAAAAAGTAAACGAATCGTTCACCCAAGGCAAAATTATAGAAAAAACATTTCTTTCAAAACTAAATTTCCTTTTCTTTATGTGTGCATTCTTAGAAATATAACATGTATCACCTCATTTTACACTTATATAAGCTCTTCAAAAAGAAAAGTAGAAGCATACTTGTTGAGCCCAATGAAACCATCTGTCTTGTTAATCTCCTTTAGGTTAAGGCTGCTCAGCTCTCTGTAGGAACATTGAAGATGTGTTGAATATTCACACACCATTCATTGAAATGTATAACATATTGTAGAGATATGCCAGAGATCCTACTTGGAAATTATGATTTCATGGAGGATTTCACAAAATGTTTTCTGGTGTTCACCGTTGACCTGCTGACTGCCTTCTACTGGGATGATCTATAGAAATTACATTTAAACATCACATCAGTTATTTTTGTATGTTTAAGAAATAATTCTGCTTACAAATCAGTGACTTAACATCTATAGATATACATATAAGTTCAGAATGTATTTTAAATATATGTTTGCATAAAGTCACCTTGTGATGTGTAAGACAGTAAATAGTATGCTTCCACAATGAAATTGTACATGGACAAATTGAGCACATACTTTGAGAGCGACCGTCTCATTGGAATCGTTTATAGTTGAGAAGACCTCTCCAAATGTCCCTTCGCCAATTTTGTTACAGTGCTTCATGCGAGCTGGAGGAATACAGTCACTAAAGGAAAGTGGGCCGCTCTGCTGACATTCCTGATACACTTTTTCTGCATCGGTGATATCCTCATCATATGAAGTCTGGAACACAAAGGCAGAGTAAAAAAATGGGAGAAAAGAGACATTGATTAGCTGTAATAGAGAAATAACTAGAATAAAGAGACATAAATTATCTGAGAAAGTAACTGGAAAAAAAAGCATTAAAAATTATATTACAGGTGAAACTCGTAAAATTTTAATATGGTGCTAAAGTTCATTTATTTTAGTAATTCAACTTAAAGGTGAAACTAATATATTATATAGATTAATTACATGCAAAGTGAGCTATTTTACGCCTTTATTTGTTGTAATTTTGATGTTTATGGCTTACAGCTTATGAAAACCCCAAATTCAAAATTAGAATATTGTGAAAAGTTGTAACACAAAGGAATAGTTCACTTCAAAATGAAAATTCTGTCATAATTTACTCACCCTCAAGTTGTTTCAAACCTGTATGAATTTCTTTCTTTTGTTGAACAAAAAGGAAGATATTTTGAAGAATGTCGATAACCAAAAAGTTGATGGACCCCATTGACTTCCATAGGAAAACAAATACTATGGAGGTCTGTGGGGCCCTTTTTAACTGTTTGGTTATCGACATTCTTCAAAATATCTTCCTTTGTGTTCAACAGAAGAAAGAAATGCATACAGGTTTGAAACAACTTGAGGGTGAGTAAATGACAGAATTTTCATTTTGAAGTGAACTAATCCTTTAACATACACAAGCACGCAATTACATTAACATAAGAAATCCATATGGTGTGTGTAAAATAAATGTATATACATCTTAGACAGAAAAATTCTATAAACAAATAGTTCAAAAGAGGTTGAGTATGGAAGCTCGTTTCTGCCACAAAAATAAAAACATTAAAAATACTTTTTCTCTCACAAATCTGACTTTTTCTTAGAATTGCAAGATTACATCTCGTAATTCTTTTTTTTTATTCAATGGTGGAAACAAGCTTCCATAGTGGAAAACTATGCATTATGAACCAAACTCAATTCTCTTTTGAGACAAATGCAAAACTAAAAGAAATTATTTCAGCATTTCTGAAATATGAATAAACCACGCAAACTGTATATTTATTAGGGATACAGTTTCTTGAATTAAAGGAGAACTTTATTAACATAACTGTTCATTAGAGTTAAGGAGTGAACATAAATATCTCTGTCTTTACTCTTTACCATGGGGGTGTTCATGGTGGACCGGAGCATGCGTAAAGGTGTGACTCTGGATGGTGTGAAGAGAGGGGAAGCAAACAGGTCTAGACTGGTGGTGTCGACTGGAAAACCAGAGCCTGGGGACTTCAGATGAGACTGTACCAAGCGCCGTGGGGTCGGAAATGCTGCAGTACACACATTTATACATAACATTTTAGGAAAGGTGACAAGAACTTATGGCCATTTTACATGCTTTCAAGTTTTTTAAGGAAGAGGTAACAGAACAAAGGTGGCACTAAAAGTCAACCATCATGTACCATTCTCAATTACGTATGCAAACCTTTTGTTTGTTTCTACTGGCTTTATCTGGTCTGCTGTAAACACATACCAGTTTTCTTCTTATGAAGGGACAGTGCTGCCTTTAGTCGGCCCCAGGAGTGTGTCGTGAGTGTGTCAGGAGTAAAGTTGGCCAGGATGGAGGAGAGATTCATTTGCGCAATTCTGATAGGCGTCACAGCCAGACCAATCCCACTGGTGCCCTGCAGCCAGCCACATGTTGTTTCCTGCATGGACGCACGAAAAAAAGACAAGCAGCTGAAACATTTGCTTACATTTGTTTCTGCAAAACAATGGCATTTTCCTTCCCCCTGAAAAATAACACCCTGCAGAACTGAAAGTCAAAATACTTTTAGATTTCATTTACGAAATACAAACTGAAGATATCCAAAGGAGGCCGTAAACACACACCCCGTGGTGTAGGTGTGACTTTACATTCTACATACTAATAAACACACTGAATCTCAAAGAGGTAGAGCATATTTCTGGGTAGTCAGATGTTGGTCTGGGATAAATAAATACATTTTGCTTATTGTATTATAATTATAATAATGGCCATATAAATATTCATAAAATAAGATAGAGACATAAGATTAATCAAGTTGACAAAATAGCATAAAGCTACGGTTACAAAATTAATATGGGTCTGTAGGCTTAACATGTTAATTTAGTGCGATTAATATATTATTTATTTAAAAAAAAAAAGTGAATACCAAAAATACATTCCTCTTGTCTTGACCATGCATACATTTTGTAATAAAGATTTGAAATAAGCAATTCCAAATTGAATTACAGATGGGATGCAAGAACATTTTATGAGTAACTCAATTGTAAAGTGGATTAATGTGAACTATTTTCCAGTTAAAGACAATTCGTATATAAACAGTTTTAAATACTTCTCATAGAATGTGAGAAAATGAATATTGTAAAAGTAAATATTATAGCAAAATAATAAGCACAAGAATGCATTCTTGACAATGTTAACTGACCGCTGCATAAGTGTCTGCTCCAGCAGACAACATGCTGCACCCAGAACTGTAGTCTCCAGACACAGCCTTTGTTCGTCCTTCCTTTTTCCTCCGTTTTTCATTGAACTCTCCAGTACCCCTCTTTGACCAGCGGCTGACATTCAGTCCACTCACGCAAACTTTACGACCGGTCCCAGTACCAGCACCTGTGCGTTCTTTAGGCACAGCGGGCGGTCGTGTTTTGCTATGAGATGCAAAGGCAGGTGGAGAGACTGGAGGTGGTTGGAATGATGCAGACAAGTGTCGAACAACCGCTTCAGCGTTACTTGGAGTCCTGTGATTTATTGGACTGTTTGGGATATCATTCCCTGTCCCCTTAAAAGATGGAGAGGTGTCAATTTCCCTGCGACTGATGGGGAGTGTGCATGGGGAGTCAGCGCAGGGAGCTTTTGTTGCCCCCTGGTGGACAAAAGGATCCGCAACCAAGTCAAGACGGGGAATGCAGACAGTGAGGGAAGATAACAGACATTCAGCTTTAAGACGATCAAGAAGGGACAGATTTGAGCAAATTGCTTCAGTTGAAGAAGTGTTAAGAGACTCAGAGGAGGAGATATAGAGGGACCGTTTGGATGGTGAAGAGCAGCTGGATGATGCAGTTACATAGTTTTGGCTGTTCTGTCTAGTTGCCACAGAGGACTCCAAACAGTTTGAGGCAATCTTCTCTTCCCGTTTCCTGCTGCAGCCTTGCGCCGACAGCTGGTCTGAGACATCTATTCTTTTGAGCGCTAAGGCTACATCCACTGTGCGACATCTATATCAACATAAACAGACAGGAATGAACTGGAACTTTTTGTTTAAATAAAAACGTGAATTTTTACATACACTAGCACACCAACTCATGATTCTTTATTAGGTTATTATTACTACAGCTAGGGACAGCTTAATGTTACGTCACAAATTGCTGAGAAACAAACTCAATTTTTCAAAACTTTTGACCAGTAATGAAAAAATTTGATGTAAAAAAATAAATAAATAAAAATCTCTCTAAAAACATTCATAAATCACCAATAGGTTTTTCTTTTCTCTCTGTAAATGAGCAACCATTACTCACCTCTCCTTTAGGTCCTCTGCTAAGGATTCCAAGTGTGCCGGTGTTAACACACATCTGCTTGCCTGTGCAGACGTGGCCTCTGCTTCAGATCCTTCTTTTTTCTGATCCCTCTCTCCATACCCAGCTCTCTCTTCCACAACTGCATCCTCTTCACCCTCCGCTCTCTCTCCAGAAGACATGTCTGGGTTTGGGAGCTGCTGACTTGTCTTCTCTCGTGGGGTGTGGACACACTCTTTAACATTCTTCAAACTATGAGCGCTGTTGTTGTTTTCAGTAGGTTGGTTAAGTTCCTCAAAGCTGAGGGAGGAGATCTCACTGATGGAGGGCTCCGGTAAGTTCCGGAGCTTTCTGCAGACCAGTGATGGGGTGCTGGACAGCAGGGGACGTTTACTTGGAAGCTGCTGGTCATCGCTATCATTGAAAGAGACCTCAGCCAGAGCCGCACGGTTCTGTGTGCGTTTACGGTTCTTGTTAGCAGCGTGATTATTTGAGTCACAGTGTTCCATGTAGAACGGCTTCTTGCGCTTGTTTTGGGAGAACAAAGGGAGGAAATCATCTGAGGAATTCAGCGTGCGGTGAAGAACAACAGACTAGGTGAAAAGAGAAGAAGGGGAGAAGCACGAACACTGATTTTGACGATGACAATCCATCAACATTTTCTCATGTCACACACACAAAAAACAATAATAACAATAAATACTGTTACTTACAATTTTCTTAGTTTGGATGGGTAGTGCTGGTCTTTTGCGATGAGTGACAAACCTGCCCAGATGGGGAGGGTCTAACACTTTCTTGGAACTTCAGAGACACAAAGCATTTCACTCATACGGACTCAAGCAACAGTTACGACATTCAGATTTTTTTTTTACTAAATGTATAATAAAACTTACCCAGTACATTCATCAGCAGACGTTTTTGCATGGACTTTCTTCGTCGTAAAGGACTCATCATCATTTTCACTGCTGTTGCTGAGAATTAATTGTTTAATTATTTTAGCCTTCTTTTTTGTTCGTGTCTTTCTCACAGCTGTAGTCCTTACTGGTTTTGCATTTTTCTTCTTTCTGCAGAAACAAAGCCATACAGAACAGTGAAGGAAAAGATTACTGTTCAGTCCTTCGAAATAAGTCAAATAAGATTAGGGGTTAAATTCAAGGAACGTTAACTATGTTTCAAAAAAGGTACAAATAAATAAATAATGGAATTTTGCAGTTCTGCAATGTTAGCCTAATTCATTAAACAATAAACATAATTGGAAGTTGACAAAACTTTGCAGTCAAATGACGTTACTTCTCTGTGAGGACATTTAATCTGTTCCGCGCAACACAAGTAAAATATGTGTTCTGGTGTGGCATTTTGTCACAGTCCTGACCTATATGGTGAGGTTGGTGCACAGTTTTCCTCATCACTCATGTTCTCCTTTATGGCAGTCATGCCTTTGCTCTTAGCAGGACGAGAGGCTGTTTCTCTTCTTCTCCTTAGAACAGAGAAAGGAATGATAAACTGGCATGGATAATAACAGCTTGACTATAAAAAAGTCAAACCACAGTTTTGTATTATATAACGGCAATGAAATTGAATAAGTGGGTGAGCATGTTTTACCGTTTCTTGGGCTGTGTCGCCTCTGGTATGGACTGATCTGATGAAGGAGTGCTTGAAAAAGAGAAAGCTGCTTTCTTCAGGTCAGGGGAGAACCAAGGCTCCACCTTTCGCATTCGTTTACTGTATGTCTTGATAAACACCGGCCCATTTTTTACTCTTGCGTTCATCTTGGATCTTTACTACAGTGTAGAATTAAAATATTATTATTATATAAAAATGGAGAACCAACATAACTCTTTTTTGAACCTGCAACTCAAACAGCAGAGCAAATGATAGCAACAGCAAGGTCATGGTTTATGAAACCCGTTTGCTATGATAGTGAGTGTGTTATTGTGAAGACAACAAAGGGTTTCATTTGTAAACAACCACAACCTCTGAAAAATCTGTATTTGCATCTTGTATTTTATTGTAATTTTGATGATACTGGACAATAATCTTTACAGATGGAGAAGATGATTTAACATCTCTTAATGTCAATAAAAAATTAAGTAACAGTAACGTTAACATTATTTGACTGACTACGAGAGATATTTTACACTTATTTGTATAGTACATTTTCTAGATAAGTTAATTATATATGAATATGCTTATTATTCCAAAAATCTACTGACATAGTTTGTATACTAATATTTATTAAAATAAAAAAATAAAAGCACTAACTACCAAAACAAGTAACGTTAGACAATAACGTTAAATATGACACCGGTCGCAGTTCTCGATTATCGAACACACTAAAAGTAACGTTAACACGAAATCGACTGAATAAGTTAACTTACACGGACAAACCAGTAAGTTAACGTTAGCTACTAACGTTATAAGTTATAACTTACAGGAAACCAATGCGCATATTTTAAAAATGAAAAGCGTTATGTTGACAACTGAATTTACCTCGATGTGTTATCGGCATGCAGATCCCTTCTCGAGACTACTTAATAACTCTATAATTAAAAAATAAAAAGTATTCGATTACAGAAACCATGAACAGTACCAATCACCATGATAATAAACCGCTCGCATTCAAACTGAGAAGAGTCGCTGATTGGGGTTTCATCTTCTTCGTGTTTAATGGCCGCTCACTCCTTTGGAACATGGCCGCCACCTAGTGTACATTGGTAGCTGTTGCGCCAGATCGGTTTACGACACCCAATTTTTCTTTGCTTGTAGTGTTTTGTAAAACTGAAGGACTCAAGAAAGACCCTACTCATTTCTGAGGATGATGTACGAATAGTTGCTGAGACGACATACACTACTCTCATTCCTACTTCATATCCTATCACAAGTTATGAAATTATATGACTAACGTTTTCAAAACAATCATGTTGCAATTTCAAACCATCTATTTTGACAGTTGTTTAAACAGAGTTGTGTCTCAGGGGATGCTCCCTTGTTTGTTTGTTTGTTTGTTTGTTTGTTTGTTTGTTTGTTTGTTTCTTTGTTTCTTTGTTTGTTTGAACAAAATGGTAATTTGCAGAATGGTCCATGACACATGCAAAGTTGGTTGATAGACTACTGTAATAACATATTATAAATTCTACAACAAGTTAGACAAAAATTACCACAATAAATATGGAGCGTGATAAATTCTAGTTAATGTGGTCATACGTATAGCTAGTTAAAAAAGCTTTCTAATTACATTTAGTACATTTGCAGTACTGAGAGACGACTGCCAAGGGAGAGAAAGTCTTTTCCCAGAAGACTTAAAGTAAACTGCTCTCTATGGCAGATATGGCTATATTCCAGTACTGTAATGCAATTTGGCTGAGGATGCAAAAAAAAAAAAATTTTATGTACTGTAATTGACAGTATACTTTATTGTATTGCAATTCCAAGTTCATGTTCAATTCTTTGGTATTTCAACTTTTCTTATACTGCTTTTCATCTACTGCAAGATCTCTTTACAGAAGTGTATGGAAATAAACTTTTCTTAAAGCTAATTGTTGAATTTCACTGTGTCTGCCCCCCTCTTATTTATGTTGTATACTGTAGACATTGAGATGATCTAAAATGATACCTGATTGCCAAAAGGAGGTTTTTGTAACAGTGTTTTTAATTGATCTCACTAGTGTGTAAGACTAGTGTGTGTGTGTGTGTGTGTGTGTTTTTTTTGAGGGCAACATTGTTTTTTCAGCAAGATTAAATGGTTTTGAGTGGAGAGCTTCATTTTGAGATGAAATGGGAATTGGGTGAGAAGTGAGAAGAAGAGGATTTGTGTTAAGAATTTCTAGAAAAGGAGGCATCATTTCAAGAAATGTGGTTAATCGAGAATTTTTTAAAATGTTTTACAGAAAGAGTGATTTATTTGACAAATTGGTTTAGGCTATTGAGAATTTGGTTCAGAGAATGGGGTTTAGTGTTAGTTTAATTTAAGAATTAGTTTAATGTCTGTATATTCAGCACTTGCATACTGTGAAAATAGTCCAACTGCAAAAGCCAAAAAAGGTTAAAAAGCTCTGAAATGAAAAGCATGTTACACTCAAAAGAGTTGTGCAACTGTAAAATCAAGGTCATGACATATTCATTGTGACTCAGCATCATGTTTTTGTGTAGGGTCTGGCCTGAGGACATCACAGACAAAAACCCATCTGGTGTGCCGGATTCAGCCATGACAACATTCTCCACACTCTTTCTCGTCCTCCTCGTCCACTACCTCTTACACATACTCTTCCTCCTCTGCCTCTCAAATTGATTCAGTGCAACATTTTGTGGCAATTTTGGCACTCTGAACTGACTTGTATTAGTTGGTTTGGTCACATCATTAGAAATAAGTATGAACAATTTTGAGTCGTTGTGTGTAAATGATGACAACTCCGAACCGGTAATAGCTCTAGCTCTGAACCAGCACCTGGTTCTTGCTGGTGGAAAAGGGGTATCTGTGCCCTTTGATGGCCCCTTTATGGCCATGGATGCCGTCTCTGAACTCTGTGCATCCAGGATGTGGGGACAGCACCCATGTCTGCCTTCAGCGAGCCATCGGGAGACAGAAGATACAGGCTGACTGCTGGAGGCGTGCCCACCCTAATTATCTGGCCAGATTGTATGACTTTTTATGAGGGATCTATGTCTGAGGCTACCTAGCAGTCCAAAGTACATAGGTCCATTTAAAATACTATAAGACAAATCCACCCGGTTACCTACAGCTTCCTGCTGATGATTGTATCTTTCTTTCCTTCCTTCCATGTATCCCTCCTGAAACCTGCACCGTAACCAGTAACCACTGAATAAACGCCCCCTCCTCCACTGGAGATATATGGATCCCCTGCTTATCTCATCTGGAAGATCCTAAATTCCAGAAGGAGGGCTAATCAGTTACATTACCTTGTGGATTGGGAGGGATACAGCTCTGAGGACAGATCCAGTTCTACCAACACAGACAGATCCAGACCTATGCAGACAATCACCAGATTACAGAATGACACTTTTCAGTTATTCCACAACCCGACTAACGCTAATTGAACATGTTCAGTCGCCAAAAATGAGCACCAACCAATGCCAACAGACTCCAACAGAGGTAACAAGCTGATCCAAAACTCAACAAAGTGTCTGTTGCCATTGATCACGTCTGTTGGTGCAGTGTAAATTGGCCTTTTGAGTTGCTCTTTTTCATGTAAGGCTTGTTTTAATCCTTACTCAGGAATTAAAGGGCACCTATTATGGAATTTTGAAATTTACCTTTCATGTAGTGTGTAACATAGATCTAAGTGAACAAAAACATCCTGCAAAGTTTGAAATATGAAAGTGGACCATATATAAAGTTATTGTCTTTCAAAAGTAAGAGTCGACTCTGAGTCATTTTTATGAATCGTTAGAAGACCAAAGCTTTTTCTCTGACTAGATGACGTCAACTTGTCAAGTTATTTGAATACGACACGCCCACTTATTGCGCTCCAAGGCCAGCAGGGAAAACATCATGGCGACGAGACGCTGGCCGTTTCTCAATATGCGTTCTTGTCTATACTTGTGTTCTTGTGGACTTGTGAAACGTCATCAGTCGCTGCCCAAGTACTGTTCCAATTCAAAAGTTCACATCTAGCCAAGTCCAGTTCAAATCCCCGGATGTGTTATTGATCCGCCCCTTTTACCGAGGATGCATGTAGAGGTGACTTGTGCAGACTTGAGACAGACAGGTATCCCAGAATGCATCTCGTCCCACCAGCAAGCGTCAATGGCAGAGGAGAAAACCCGCGTAATATCAAAATACTACTGTTATCGTGTCACGAAATGTAATTCTAAGAGTGTTTCAGTCGAGAATGTAGTTGTTTAAAGCTTAAATCTGTGGTTTATTTATAAAGATAGCGCCTATTTAAAAAATTTATCTGACGTTTTCGGAGTTGTGAGATCCAGGCGATCACCGGGCGCTCAGCGCTCAATAACCCCGACTGGAACAACTTTTCCTCGGCTAGTGCTTCTGATGTTTGCCGCTGGCTCTGCTGTCGCTAGTCTAGCGGTTAAACGTGAGATATAACTCGTCTTGTGTATATCTAACGGGCGATCTTTGGTCTCATTAATCTATAATTTGTTCCATGGCAAATCGTTTTGGCTGAGGGCAAAGTGAAGTTTCATAATTTTATATATTTAGGCTATTTAACTTGAGCTATCTATAGGCTATTTTAAGCTGACTTATGTTTGACTGAATTGTTTGCTTTATTTATTTTTATTTACTTATACTTTTATACTGGATATCAGATCATTAAAACGGACATTTAACACAAAGAGTCAGGGTTGTGTAATTTTATTTTAGGCTATATATTTTAAAATATATATAATATTTTTTATATTAATTTTATTATACATTCTCTTCACTGTACATGTATAATAAAATAAAATGACACAACCCCGTCTGTTTTTTAAATGTCAGTTTTAATGTTCAATAATGTTTAATATTTTTTTTAATAAAAGCAAAAAGAAGCAGGGTTGCGTTTTATTTCGTGTTGTTATGCAGTGAAGATAGGCTAATCAATGTACACGTTGCCTGAACCACATTTGTGTGGCCATTTAATGTGTTTAAGATTTTTTTTTTAAATGAAAAGAGGCTGTTGTTTTATACCATATTTCGTTTTATTGTTGATTAAATATACATAAAGAGATAACCGGAGTAGCCAGAGCGTGCTGAGTGACGCGATCAAGAACGCCGCTGTCCCATTTGCAGAATAACCGGACTTGCGTCCTCTCGTCCTCGGGAGTTCGTTCTCCTAAGTCGAACTTGGCAAGTCTGAACTACCAAGGACGCAAGTCCGAAGTTTGCGTACTTGGTATTGAGAAACGGCCGCTGTGTTCTGAAGTGCGACTCAAAAGACAACTTTTTTAATCTGCCCAAGGAGGAGCATTTGAAGACTAAGTGGCTACAATTCATATAACTATACCACAGAAGTGTAGTCCGAGCCTTGTGCTTTGTTCGCGCCATTTTGAAGACGATTGCTTTACCAACTTAAATGCAATCAAACTTGGATTCGCGAGCCGCTGATATTGAAGGAAGGTTCAGTTCCAAGTGTATTTGCATCAGCTTCCTCCTCCGTATCACAACCTGTAAGTGTTATTAATAATTGTTGCATTTATGTTTTATGTAGCATGCTTAATAATTATTTTGTTTGTTGTGTAAGCACCGTTTAGCTTCTAGGTCTTTAATGACAATTGTATTGAGATATGTGAAGTGTTTGTCGTTGTTTTCGGAGTTGTCTTAAACAGAGTAATACCTCGTAGTAACGTAACTGCATTTTTATTTTTATTTTTTTATTTTTGTAAAAACGTTATGTTTATGCATCGGGCTAATGCAAACAAAGACTGATTGTGCTTCTACAATATGAACTCTGGGCTATGCTCGCTAACATAACATTAAATTATTTATCTTATTTTTAGTTTTTTACTACAAACTACAAAGCAGTGGACTATAATTATTATTATAACACAATTTAATTGATAAAAGCATCATTGTACTCCGTGTTAAACAATAAGTATTATCTATGTAAAAACTGCTGGGTCATCTGACCAATCAACGCAGATTAGCGTCGCGCAAAGGAGGGGTTTGGAAAAATTAGTCGTTGAACGATTCATTTGGGAGTTGGTGAGCAAATCAGGTAAAAATAAATGCATATTATACGACAACAAAAGTGTTTTTTGTCATTGCATGCATGTAAAACTGTTGTTGGGGACTCCCAACATTTTAAATGTCATAATAGGTGCCCTTTAAGTCATATCTGCATATCATTTTACTTGCTCTCTTTTTATTTAACATTTGCCTTTAGTGAACAGTAGTCTAAGATTATAGAATTCTATGATTAATAAAGTTTTTATTTGTGTATCACCGACACCATTTGTAAAGAATATTTTAAGCAGAGAACAAAGCGAGGAACAAGTATAGCAAATCAAAGAAATAAGTTAACACTAGTAAATTTAGAAGTTGCAGAATGTAGATGTTAGCACTGGTCAAGGATGCACGTTTTGCACTGTGTGTGTGTTCGTTCAGCATTCAAGACTGGTCTATTTATGCATTTTTAATGTGCGATAGTGTGGATGTCTGTTCATACGCATGTGCAAGGTTAATTATGCATTATTAATGTGTCTCCATGCCAGACAAAGATTGTGTTACCCTATATACACATGTGGGAACACATCTACACCTGAAATATTAATGCCATTTCTTTAACTGTTACAACCAGATAATCTCCTTGAGTGGAAAAAAATAAAGTAAACAATGAAGAAAGCGAGACATTCAAACAACTAACACTCATGCTGTAAATGCAATACACATATTAAATTGAATGTAGAACATGAGTCCATTTACCAACAAATACAGGATTATAGGAATTACTGTTTGAAAAAAAAAAGAGTAATCAGTAACTAAATGGTCTTTTGAAACATAGAGTTACCCATTATATAATCAATTGATTGCATCTTTAATGTGTAAATGGCTCTAGGTTGCCTTGGCCATGACAAGGATACTCATGAGGAATACCATGATGAAAAACACCCACATGAAGAACCTGTCCATCACCTTGGCAACCTTTTTCCACTCTGCCCCTTTTGCCTGGTGTGCCCTCTGCTCTCTGAAACAGTTAGCTATGTAGTCAATGTTTTGCACCACTTTCTGATGTTGGCCACAGATGCATACACCTCCTGTGCCAGTGGGGGTCTTACTGTATCTATCTGCTCCAAAGGTTTTGCTGTAGCCATTATCATGGAGATAGCCAACTCCATTAAGATAGCCATTCCCATGATCGTAGGTGTATCCACTAAGTTTTTCTGGAATTGAGATTTCGCTATCTTTTAGTTTTTCCTGACTTGTCAGTGGGAGCTTGTCGCTTCCATCTCGACCAATGTAGTGTGTGTATTTTGGATGATGGGCACTCTGTCGGATAGGGGAATTTGAAGATGAGCGGGTCCTCCTTTGATGCTGGTGCCTATTTTGCCGATAGTCACTGTTGTTGTGATGGTACCCATTCCCATGCCGGTGGTCTCTGTGATTGTACCCATTAAACTGACCGTGGATTTTGTCATCATGCTGACTGTCTCCATAAAACCCTTTGTCAAAATACCCATCTCTCTCCAGGCTAGCCAGCGGGTCTTCAGAGAACAACGGGCCTCTGTCGCTTTCAGGTGTGGTGCAGTTTTCCCCTACCTCATACACAAAGAATATCTTTGACATGTAGTCTATTATCATGACTTTGGCCCAGTGGGGCACAGGTTTTGCTTCCGCTCCACAGAAGTGTATATTCATGATGAAGATAGTCAATGATGTAGAGGCTGTTATCATGGTCATTGTTGCGATGTAGTATTTCCCTATAAGAAAGACACAAACAAGGGATAAATAACAAAAACACTAGCTTAGCACAATAAATGTTTGGGATTGACAAGTGTATGTACTATCAGATGTGACTTAATTGTCCTGTTCATACAACAACTTACAGGAGTGGATTGTATATTGTCTGCATAACCACTTTTAAATGCTGATGACAGGGGTTCTCAACTCTGTGCCTACACGTTTTCCTCCAACCCTAATCAAACTAAACAAGCGAATCAAGGTCTTCAGGAATAGTAGAAAGTTATAGGCAGGTGAGTTTGATCAAGGTTGGAGCAAAACTGTGCTGGAAAGTGCACCTCAAAGGCAGAGTTAAGAACCTCTAGCTTATGACAATAGATAAACAATAGACCAAAAGTAGGGCTGGGAGATGAATTATCAATGTATTAAATATGATTTTGGGAGCATTATATAATACATTTCATGAGCATCCCAAATTTTTAAGACACTTTTATTAGGGCAGTTAGGTTTAAATAAACATATTCTTTCTCACAAGATTGGGAGCATTAATATAAGGGGAGGGGTTCGTGATAGGTGTACTAAAAAGGCTGCAGTGGGTGCATCTCATTTCTTATTTGTGCATCCTCGTTTCCTTTCCTCGTGTCTCAGCTCCAGGCCCTGTAGGATGCGAGGGAAGGCTATTCTTGATCACTCGGGCGTCACTTCAAAGTGTCATCAGCTGTGCTCAAAGGATCTGCCTTTATGTTGTTAAAGTTTGGTTATTTAAAAAATTATCAAATAATAAAGATGAAGCAAGATGCCCTGTTGATATATGTGTGATATATGATTTATTTAAACTGCAAAGGTAAAGCATAAATAAAAATTATTGTGACAGATGTGAAGGGGGAGGAAAATGTATATGCGTCAGGTTTCTCGGCAAGAAAGACTTTCCGCATAGGATACACCTGTGCATCCTCGCTCATAGCAACTCTGGAAGCCTCCTCACTCCTCGTTCCTCGCCTCCTCGCGGTGCAATTAGAGAATTGAGATGTCTTTCAAGATGGCTGAATTCGATCGGTTTCCGGGTCACGGGCTGGAGGACGGAGGAGCGAGGAAACGAGCAAGCATCAATTTGAGGATTGAGAAGCACCCAGTGAGTCTGGGGAGGGAGGGCATGATATTGTACTATATTTTGCACTTATGAAAATTAATCATGGTTTTATAGCAAAAATGTAGCCTATTAACCATGTTTTTTGGCGAATTGTTCACCACTTGTATAACCATATCTTTACCACAAATACCATGGTTAAACTATGGTTAGTGTAGCAAAACCATGGTTAATTTGTGGTTACCATGGTTTAACTACACTCAAAAAAATGCTGGGTTATTTTTTAACCCAAATGCTGGGTTCAGCATGCTGGGTCATTTTATTGGGTTATTTTTTAATAATTTTATTACTGAATTTTTATTTTATTTTTCTTAAGCTCAGCTGCTGGGTCATTTTACTGTCAATAACCCCCTCACAAACCTACCCAGCACTGGGTCAATGTAACCCAATGTTGGGTAGACTGTGTCAAACCGGTTAAAACTGGATAGGCTATTTGTCAATGGTCATTTTGTGTTCTGTTCTGAGAGAAAACTTCATAAGGGAAAACTTCCTGAATGAAATTAAGGTTTGTATTACATTGTATTCCTATGAAATTATTACTGTACAAACAAAGATTAAAATATCTGTAGTCTCACATTTTAATTTTTTTGTTTACATGTAGGTAGCTAACGTCTGCTGGGTACGCTAGTCGAGCGACGCTCCGACGCCACCATGGAAGTTTCACTTGTGTGACAGTGTAGATGTAATGTATTCAAATTCATAAAAAGCCATCAGAAATAATTAACTGATAGTTAACTGTTACTGCCACTAGGGGGTCAATTGAGCCACAAGGAAGGTCTCTAACCACAGTGACAAAAAGCATATGGTTGTCACACTCATTTATAACCAAATTGTATCAACAGAACCACATTTAACACTCTAATCGGAGCGACAACCATATTCTGTAGCCAGAGAAAAAGAAAGCTTGTTCAAATATTTCCAAAAGCGTGTCAACTATCATGCTCCACTGTAAACTCACCAATTAGTGGAACACTTTCTGAAGGTGGCATACTCTCTGCTACCATCAGCTGAAATACAGTCAGAGCCAGCAGCACCGTAACCCCCAGTGAGACCTTCTCCCCAGAATCAGCAGGCAGGTAGAAGCCCAGCGGAGCCAGGAATGAGATGAGGAAACACGGCAGAAGCAAGTTGAAGATGTAGAAGGATGATCGCCGCTTGAGGAGGACTGTGTAAGTAATGTCAGGGTAAGGGTCTGAACAGCAGCCATACATAATGACGTTCTTAACAGCTGGCATGCCATGACACTCCCATTCCACGTTTTCCACAAAGTCTGAAAGGTCACCACCCTCCATGCCCATAGTGATGTCCACCTGGGGTTAAGTGATAGGAGATGATAGGATTTTCAGTCAGTTCACAATTCTGTCTATACCCTATTCAACAACTATACCTACACCTGGAATAGCAGGGTTTCATTTGCATTATATACTATATTAGTAAGTACTAAAGTAATTTTAGGTATTTTTATTTATTTATTTGTTATATTTGGCTATTTTAAAAATATAAAAATGTTAACTCCTTCAAATGTTACATTTGTATGTTTATGTTTTTAAGAGCAGCAGAAATTAGGTTATAGTGCATGAAGACGACACAGAGGTCAAGCCACCATGTATTTTCTATAACTTTTAATATTATTTATCTTTTCTATGTGCTCATAATTATATATATTCTGATGTAACTTCATAATTTGGGATGCTGAGGATGTTCTAACTAAGATTTAGCATTTACAACTATATATTATATTATAACTATAGAGCTTTTCTTCATTTACCATTACATTTATCTTATCCTTTTGTTACTAACATCTAAACATTTAAATGAGCAAAAACCCAAATGTGTTAAAAATATCCTTGCTCTACAGTTAGTGAGCTAGTGGATTACACATCTATTGTTACATAACAGTGTGTACATCTTACTTATGTTCAGATGCTGTTGTCCGTAACTTATTAGAATAGCTCAATACAAGAATATATGCATGTCTACTATTGCATTTGCTATGCGTGTACACCTATCAAGTACATATTACCTGGTTGCCATTGTAGGTCCAGGAGCCAAAGGTAAGGTTGCACTCTTGACTATCAAAGGGGAAATAAGAGACGTCCACTTTACAGGAACTCTTAGTAATGGCAGGGGAGTCCCAAGTGATCTCACCATTATACCTCAACACCACATTAGTGCCTGGGGGTCCAGAGGAGTCCTCCTCATCTGCACTGAGTAAAAAAGAGATATAGAGGTTAGTTATTCAGTGTAACCGACAATCAAAACTGTTAATAAATGTACTGAAGGTGTTTTACTTGTTATACAGAACGATGTCTGGTCTCCAAACAAGATCGCTGGGTATTCGAATGACCTCAAGTCCATCATACTCATCTTTATCCCAGCTCAAGTAAGCATCGTGCCAGATCTGACGCACCCACAGGTAGGTGGTCAACACCTGGTTCCTTTCATCCTAGCACAAAGAGTCAAGCACAAAGCAACTTTAATTTACAAACCTGCTATAGCCAAATCTATGATTTTGGACACTATTTTAATGATCTAAGCACATGATCTAAAGCGCACGGTGCAAGTGCACTTAGGGCGAGTCCGAATCCACTTTTGCTAGTTTAACAACGGGGAAAATGGTCGGCGCTTGCGGCGCATGGTCTAAAAGGGTTGTCCCTATTAATAAATAAATGGGTGTGTTTTGGGCTTTGCATGCAATAAACCAATCAGAGTCTCATCTCCCATTCCTTTTAAATGCCAGTTGCGTTCTCACCTTGGCGGATTCATTATTTACATGATGGAATTTGAAAGTGAAAAGACCAAACGCGTCTCCAGAGTGCAAACGGATCTGCTCGTGCGCTAGGCTAAAGCGCGCGAGCAGACCATCTTCTACGGGACAAGCCAGATTCCTCCATATCTTTATGTAGACAATACTAATCTTTTACATTGTAATCCTTTAATTTTTTATATTTGGCATGTTTGTGTGCTGCTGCGCATCCCTGTGTGTTTAATAAGCAGAGTGTACGCGCGTTGTGAACCCGCCTATAGGCGCACATTACTAATGAGCTCTTTAAATGACAAAATATTGCACCATTGACTTTAAACCAGGTTTCAGGTGGTCAATGGCGCAGTCTATTTATTTTACTTACCTCAAAATAGCAATGCGCCAACAATGCGCTGGAAGTGGAACACACCTCGTTTTCAGACCGCACAGATGGGCGCAAATGCATTTGCTATTTAAACAAGTGGCGCATGATGTGAAAATAATAAATGCGTCAGGCTGAAAACAAAAAACACTTGCGTCGCGCCTGGCACTACATTGCCCCGGGTGATTAATAGGGCCCTTTATGTTATTGGTGTGATGGCATTTTTTATTTCACCTGTGTATACATAAGTTAATCAATGTTTTGCAAGTGAATAACCACTAAAGTTTTGGTCTGTTTGTCATACAAACTGATCATACTGTATATTATGCCACTTAAGTTGTATTGATTAGTTTTGTGGTAACTTTATGTCTTTTGGGAGCGTTACTTTCATCTGAAATATCCTTCAAATATCTTCTTTTGTGTTCCGTAAAGAAAGTCATATGAGGTCCTTTGTCGATAAAAATTATTAAAAGATTTAAGATGTCTAAAAACAGTTTGCGCACATATAAAGGGACAGTGTAAACATGTTCAGTGATGTGATAAGGTAAGACATTTTTTTTTTCAGGTAAAAGTATGGATTACATTATGTGTTAGTCCCACGTATTCAGTCACACAGGGTCTTGATCTGCAAGATAAAACCCTGTTGTTCTACACGGAACACTTTCTCACAACAATGAAGAATGAAAGGGAAGAAAGTCTGAACCCTTAGGTTGCACTTAATGCCTTCTACATATCACATCTCATTGGTTAAAAGTACTCCTCAGGTTCAGTAAATTAATATTTGATTAAGTTCGATCAGGGCGGAAGTTCGGTGCCTCTTAAATGAGAAATTCATTGTCTTTTTCTGGAACACGAATAAACAATGACCACCAGTGCCTTATATAACCATCATCTGAGAGAGATTTTGGACACATTTTCGGTCACTAACCAAATAAACAAACTTGTGACATAGATCATGTGAACTACTTTGAACTACACTGAAGGACAAGATGATCTTTGAAATTCTGAAATCATGCTGGATAACATGATCATTGTGTTTTGTAGAAACGAGTTCATGTCAACCTGAGTGCTGCTGCCATTAAAGCAATAGACTAAGGGACAAACCATAGGACTCTAGTAGGACATTCTAAAGTTTATGTTCATTTGTTAATTCAACATTTTACTCCTTATAATTACTACGCTTTAATAGTTTTATTTTATTTAAATTTTTTAAATGAGCATGTTCTAATGTTTCTTATTTTAAAGCAGACAGTACTTTTGCACCAGCAATGAGTAAATAAATAAATAATCTAATTCGAAATAAAATAGAATAAATAATAATCTTACTTTCCAGGCTACTTAAACATTATACCGATGACTACATAAAACACTTTAAAGTAAGGAGAAAACATGATCCGCACTAGCTAGGAATTGTTATACATTAGTCACCCAGCTCACACTATATATACACATATAATGTTTACAGTGTCACAAGATACAGAGAGTTAATGAGAAGAGGATCCACACAATAAACATTTGATAACTTCTGACACCGAGTTATCCACTATAACTGCAACTGTAGTGAAGACCACAGCTTCGAGAAGAACAGAAGGGGCATTGGGGGCAAGTTTGCCTGGTTGGTTATATTGGCAATTCTATACATAATTGTTTGGGCAAAAGCATAATATAAGTAGTTAACTGTAGTTATTTAAGCCATGGGCATGAATGATATGCTTTTGAGCTATGCATGTATTTCTAGAGGTTAAAAGTTTGGGGCCATTTTTGTGATCTGTGCGGCTTCAGCATTAAGTCGCAAAAGTATGCCCCGAAATCACACAAGCCATGCCACATCAAGGCCAGTTGGACAGTGTGTGGGTTTTTTGCTGGCTTGTGTTATACAGTATGTATACTTTGATCTCAGAATCAGCGGTTATTTCAGGCACACTGTCTCTGCTGATATGTGTGGCTATAAACTCATTCTGCTCTATTATTCAGTAAAACATTTCATTCTAACTATAAAACAGGTACCAGATTAGATGTCAATATTCTGTAGACTTGTGCGTGTGTGTTTAGTACTCACCATATCTTTGATCTGAGAGAGTGTGATCTGTAGAGTAACGTTAAGAGCTTTGTCTGTGTCCTCCACTGGCCGTAAAGCATTAGAATAGTTCTCCATTAGGTCATTCAGCAATTTTTGAGCAAAACGACCCTGAGCAGAGAGAACAACTAGAAGAGAACATATTATTCAGTTGGTTTTATACAATACAATAAATGAACAAATCATGCCAAAATTATCACAGGTGATATGGTAATTTTTTGGAAACTATGATTGTTGGTGATTTTTTTAAGATTACAGGAAAATAGTAAAACATTTTGTTTTAGACATGCATAATATTACATCTCAGTACTTTAATATATTGGCATACTGGTAATCATTCAGTAACATGGTGTTTAACAAAGTATCATATAAATAAAAAACAAAACAAGACAAATGATAGTAATATAGGTATATGTAGCTGGATGTAAATATACAAATATTTCTTAATCAGTATTTTCATATTGTTTTGCGCAAATATTTTATTATTATCCTTATTATTATTTATTATTATTATTATTTTATTTTCAGCATAAACTCAAGATTCTTAAAATATCTTTTTATAGATATTTAAAACAAGAAAAGCCCATTTTTAATGAGGTATGAAAATGCTTAATTCAAAATATATTTTCAAAAAATCTATTGTCTGACAATTTTGCTTATAAAATAAATGTATCTTGTTTTAAAGACGTTTTACTGAAAAACAAAACAAAAATGCTGATTAAGAAAATTATAATTTTTGAACTGCATTAAAAGGAGCATTAACTTACCATGTAGCAACATGCTAATGTGAATCACAAGAAATATGATCTTCATTTTTCATAAGAATGGCAAAAACAAAATACTTTTTGCCAGTTATTATTTCCTGTTGCTCCTTATTTGCTCTCCATTTTTAAATGTTATTTTCTGCAGAGGAGGAAAGAGAAATTGCGAGAAGTCCCATAGCGATCTGAACGTTGAGAGTGATGGTGTGCCATGTACAACACTGAAGGCCTGAATGTCATTCTTACTGCTTCTCTGGAACAAGAGCCGAGGTATCGCATAGCATGCACACTACGCGCGCGAGCACACACACACACACACACACACACACACACACACACACACACACACACACACACACACACACACACACACACACACACACACACACACACACACACTTCATGTCACTGTGGAGATATTCAACTATGTAAAAAGAATGTGTGTTTATAACACTGGGGATCTTCTGTTCTTTCAAAAGCAGAAACATCTTATGTGTTATATCTTTTCCAGACTTGAAGGCTAATGTGGATTGTTCGTTGTGATTTTGTGTGATTGAATGTGTTTGTCCTGTCATTCACGGTGAGAGCCGATCTGACAAGGGTGCAGACAGGTCAGGTGGTTTGAATGTTACACACAATGAATTTTAAAGGAAGAGACAGCCTCCCCTCTTACATGCACACACTTCATTTCAAGACAGCAGAGATTAACTGGTAACACATTACAAGGACTAGATCAAACATGTAGGCCTGCTGTATGTGGAAATGAAAAATATGCTTTTTAATCACCTTTTCTTTGGATCTGTGTTCCATATCAACTTTCTTATCTCATTAAAGAGTGAGAACACGTAACATTGTTCCCTAGGCCTATTAGTTTACTAGTGGGGTATTCTTTTATCAATGGCTGAGGCACTGAAATGAAAAGTGTAGCTATGTTAAATTAATACTACGGGGCTGCATTTATTCAGAAGCGCAGTGACTCTCATTTGAGATGTAGAAGGAAAGAGTTTATCAGACTTATTTTAGATGAGTTCGCTTTTTAGCTTATAGCCTTTTTTTTCTTTTTTTTCTTAGTTTAGTTTTCTCAACTATATATAAACTGATGATTGAAAACAGTGAAATAAAATAGCTGTATTTAATTACTGGCAATAGCTTTTATTTAACATAAAAACAAAACTCTCATGATACTTAGACTTGGCAAGACATGAACATCTGTGATGATAGAGGTAAAATAAAGTAAACAAAACACAGGGCTTAGGCTATAAATACACATAGCCTAAACTAACAAAATGAACATCAGGTGTAAATCATTGAAAAAACATGGAAACAAACTGAAAGCAAATACTGAAACTGAAAACCCCCACCCAGCCCCCCCAAACACAAAACAAACGCAGATTACCCGTAACGGCATTCCAAATGTTCTAGTGCTGGAAAAAATCTTATTTTTCATGTAAAACAAATATGTTAATTAACTACTTCTCTGTAACAAATTGATAGCATTCTAAGCACCTTTGAGGAGCTGTTTGTAACCGAATCTCTTTAGATTGTGTCACACAGCCCCCTCATATTTCCCATCACCTACACAGGAATACAAGCACATACACACACAAGGACCGTGGGGTCTGAAATGATGAGAGATGAGAGGAATAAGACAGGAAGTGGTTCTTCTCGAGGCGTCTTTACATCTTTCTCTTTCTTTCTCGGGCGTAGGAGAGTTTCATATCCTGTAGTGCACTTCGACATATTATGCTGCCAAACTACATTACCCATAATGCTCCAGCATAGACAATTACTCTCAGGGATGACTAAATAAATGTTGCTTAAAAAAAAGAAAGTTGTTTTAGATCATTATTCTTTCTTCACCCTCTTTTCTGTCTTACCTGTTTATGTTACACTGCAGCAGAGCAGGTCAGAATATCGTTACACAACACTTTAGAGATAAAATGACACAATGAAATGACATAATGACTCAGAATGCGTATTTTACTTTGTGCTTTCTGAAATGAAGGTGATTCTTTCAGTATCATTTTCAGGGGTATCTTCCCTGTCCTACACACTCATTCCTCTCTGACTCACCATTGGCCAGATAAACCAAAGCGTGGAAAATCCTAAAGGTTCAACTAATGATTTTTAATATCTCTGACTATTTTTGACTTGGTTTGTTGGTGTTTTAGCATCCGCAATTGGAACTTAAATGCATATGTAACTTATCTGATGATGCTAAATCTCTTAAGTTTTGGCTTAACTGTCAAAAAGAGGTGATTGTGCAAGGCTTTGATGCTTTATGGGTGGATTGTCTGTATGTGTATGAGAGCGTTCGTGTGGTAAGAGAACGATGCAGGTGTTTCCTGTTGTAGAAAAGAGAACAGACTGTGTGGTAGGGTCGCATAGAACGAATGTGAATGTGTCTGAGCGGATTTATTTTGTGTGTTGTGCAGACCACAGCACTCTGTAAATTTGCCAAATATGGACTAAGGCATATTAATAATATATATATAACATCTCCAACAATCTTTCTCACCCACATATTAAAGATTCAAGTCTATTACTTTAGTTCACCCAAAAATTAAAATTCTGTCAACATTTGCTAATTTTCCTGAAAATAAAAGAAGATATTTTGTGGAATGTCTCAACAGTTTTTGTCATTTTAAGCCAGTAAGGTCCAAAAATAACACTGGACCCATGTTTACTTTCATTGAAAGGGGAAAAAAAACAGAGATCTTTTCCTAAATATCTTCTTTTGTATCTCACAGAAAAATGTATGCATAGTTTTCTTTTCTGACGGAAAATTCATAAATGTAACACAAAACCTTATAACGGTCATAATTACGTCCATTGTTAATATTCAATAATTCAACAATTCAATTCACTCCATAAACCTGTTTGCTTCACATGTACGCTCACTCAGTGTCGTATTAAATAGACTCTTTTGATAGTTTTCACTTCCTCTTTTGTGGTATATGTATTGCAGTTTGAGTAGGCTACAGTTGAGTCCTGCTGATTGTATTAGCTAATCCCACTCTTTATTTGTTTATAAGCTAGAATAACCCATAAGCTACTAAAACAATCTACTAAAATGTAAAATTACAGCAAATTGTAACTGTAAAATAGGTAATGTTCTCAATAACAACTTTTCATTCAACCTCTCCTGTTGATTTCTAGAATCAGTACAAAATATGTCGGATCACGTAGGAATACATTTACTTACAAAACATTTAGAAAGAGATATACATTTCGCAATACAATTGTAATGTTTTTCTATAGAGCGACCAAGCACGTGTTTTCAGCAAGTTCAGAGAAAGACGTTCTTCTCCTGCTGGGATGTGGTTTCGGTGTCTGAACTCTTCAGTTCTCCAAAAGCAGCATCACCTACATCACCTCATCTCCATATCTCCATAAACCACATAACATATACTTTTTTCTTTATGTTGCTCTGTCTTCTTCTGCTCCTCTGCCAACTTTTTACTTTTATGTAGTGTGTGTAGTAGCACACCATTTCATTTGTTTTATTGCCTGTGTATTTGATAATTCTATAAAAACATTCTCCTGCTTAATAACGTATGACATGAAGGGTCAAAATGAAGGGTCATATGTTGGGAATATTATAAATAACCGTATACTGTGCATTTTCCTCTGCTCTCTTCTATGCATCAAGCCTCATCGACATGACCTGTTTTACGTAGTGTCCAAACCTGCACAGTGCAATCGGTTTTCTGGACAAGCAAACTGTCAGTCCACACAAACACAAAACTGCTGTGTGATGTGATACAATCACAACCAATCTAAACATATCTGATGCATAATATATATTCATAGTCAAGGAGGTTTGTAATATCTGGAGTAAGAAAGTATCTGGAGTAAGTTATCTATTAGCATTTTGTATGGTATTATAGTTTCTGTTGAAACTGAAGTAGCCTAGACTTTAGCTCAAACCATGTGGACTCGGCCTCTGTTGTCTTTATGATTGTTCTCACCAGACACTAATTACAGTAACGATGGCTAGAACCTCAAAACAGAGCGTTTCAGAATGGAATAAATAATATTATTCAAAATAATATTTTCTCTTTTTATCCTGAACTGTCCCAATGTAGAAGACATTATGTTTTACATATTCTGAGTGTTCTAGATTTATTCAAACAGTGTGTCAAAACATCTAACATTAGGTAAAGATAAAAAAAAAAAAAATCTGGTGTGTGTCTGAGAAACCCCTGGTATACCCGTTGTTACGTGCTGAGTATATGTCTACAGACAGTCTCAGATACCAGATGCAGATTTTTGTTGCATAAAGAACAGAAGACAGAAGACGACAGAAGACATAATGTTTGTTTGTCAAAGGCTTTGCATGGAATACAGTTCTGTATATACAGTCTGGGGGCCTCAAGCAGAGGCAACGCTGTCTGCGGAAAATTTCAACAAAATATTGTGTATAAAAGAGAAAAAAAATTTCTTTTATTAAAACCGTATACATATTTAATAAACTACTACTACTACTGATAATAATAATAATAATAAAAAAATATATATATTTATTTTAATTAACACAATAAACAATAATTATTTGGCTTTAGTACAACGATAATAACTCGGTTCACTGTGGGTGAGACCACACATATACATAGCAAAGTACCAGCTTAACTCTTTAATTAATTTTTTATTGAAACTACTTATTTCAGTGACTTCATAAAGACTATGAAATCAATCTTTTAAGAATAAGAACTTCAGGACAGAAATTCTCATTTGATCTTTTCCTGAGCTCCATAAACAACATATCACAGGAAATAAACTTTGTCAGCAAACAAGAAATGCATAACCGAAGTGATTTATTTGCCATCTAAAATGAAGATTACAGAATGTGATCTCAGTGTTGCATTATGAGCTGATGTGAATCCTCATTTCACAGGTCTAGTACAGGGACCAGCAGACAACGAGCGAGTTTTAAGGGTCTATTTCAGTTCGCAAGAAACCATGAAAATAAAGCTGAAAGAATGAAACTTAAAATAAGACTTCAACTACAACCTACAAATGTACATTTGCAGTAGCAGTGCAACAAAAGACGCATCTGTCTTTTAAACGATATGTTCAACTTGTAAAATCCTGTATTCATAAAATGAACACGGTCACAGCTGTTTAATGAATAAATATCTGTCAGATTTCAGATTTCCTGACTGGAGGACTCAAAATCAATAGTCTTTTAGGTAAACAGTATTAAGACATCAGTGTTAAGAAGTCTTTGTTGAGGCTTCAGTTAGTTGGTTTTGTGTGTGAGAAACAATATTATCTTAGTGATAAGAATTCAATTTCATCCATGTTTTGAAAGCATTCAGGAGACTTTACAGGGATTAAAGTCTTGGAGTCTCCGCCTTGTCCGTCTCCGTGCCCGATTAACAGCCGTTCGAACGGCACACTCAAAAACCTGCTGCACGCCACGATTGCTGAGAGCCGAGCATTCCAGATATCCTTTGGCACGGATCTCTTGTGCCACCTGTTTGCCCTCCGAGGCCGTGGTGCAGTTGGCACGATACGGGCCCATCTCACGATGGTCTGTCTGTGTGGCAACAACCAGCACAGGTACCTTGGGAAGAAACTCCCTCACTTCGGCGATCCATTTGTGTCGCAAATTGCTTAACGAATTTGGATTTGCTACCGAATAACATAGCAGAACCACGTCTGCCTGCTGATAGGACATGGGGCGGATTTGGCGGAATGTATCATGCCCTGCTGTGTCCCACAGTCCCAAGCTGATCTGGATTCCATCCATGAAGACATCAACTCCAGTGTTTTCATAGACAGTGGGTCTATAGCTGTCTGGGAATGTTTCAGAAGTAAAGCGCACAAGAAGTGCAGTTTTACCCACTGCACAGTCCCCAACCAGTACGCATTTCACTGAGGTCTCCGTCAACCCGTTCATCCTCCTGTCTCTGGTGTTGAAGTTATTGTAAGGCGCAGTCTAATAGGTCCAAAAATATCAGATCAAAATTCAGTGGTGTCCAACAGATGAGGAAGTCATCATTGAGAATTACACGTTTGCAGATCTATAAAGACCAAGAGTAAAAACCCTGCGATTCACATAGCATTCTGAAGTCCTCCTCACGCTCTTCGCCTTGCGACGTGGTGATTTATTCCTCTGTTCTGTAATCCAGTGAAGGTGTAGAAACGGAGGTCATTATGTATCATTAGAGATATTCAAGACATAGAAATCCAGAAGTGAGACGTCTTGCAGCAAGCCGTTTTACCCTCTCTCTCTCTGAATCCTGCATAATTCATAAAGAATAAAAAAAGTAACTATTATGCTATCACAAAACACCAATAAATGTATTCATACAATGAGATTTTTTTATACGCAATTATAAATTTCATTTATATCTAATTTAATTTGTCTTATATTTAAAGAAATACTTTACTCAAAAAACAAATTTTTTTTTTTACATTTTCTTACCCTCGTGTCGTCCCAAACCTATATGACTTACTTTCGTCAGTGGAACACAAAATAAATTATTTTGAAATATCAGTGTTTGTGTGTGTTTTGTTTGTTTGTTTTTTTGGTCCATACAATGACAGTCTCTAGGGCCTAATGTTGTTGTTTGGACCACAACGTTCATCGAAATATAATCCTTTGTGTTCCGCAGAAGAAAGATAGTCATACAGGTTAGGGTGAGAAAATGATGACCGAATTCTCATTTTTGTGTGAAATATCCTTCCGGAACTATCCTGAACTGAATCTTTAACGTACCAAAGAAACACAAAAACATCATGCAATGGACAATTCACTTTTTTCAAATTGCTCTTAGTGAAATCCTATACAATATCCGCTATTCCACAGAGCAGTGGAGACAATACCTCTCATCACAGGGCCTGGGACAATGCTTCCCGTTTTACCCCTGTGATGACGGCCCAGCTATTGATTAAAGTACAATTCTTTGCTTTGAGTGTTCTGGGAAAAAAACACACGTAGTTTAACAGAAATTTGAGAGCTTATTAATTTGTTTATTTAATAACTCTATTGACTAATGCTGAAAAAGGACATTTTTGACATGTTAAAACCGCTTCAAAGATTATTCTTGAAATGGCAATGGCTTGCACTTCCTAGGCCTCCATCTGGCAGTCACGAGAGGAAAGCACGCTGATGATTCAAACAACTGCTCCAGTTAATACCACAAAGGACCAAATGGTTTTATTATATACTTAGAAAACACTTTTCTATAAAACACTTCTCTGGTATGAAAAAATAAATAAATGGATATTGGGAAAACATTGTCAGCCAGATCATTCTTGAGAAGTATAGGCCTATAATCTGACCAGTATTAGCCTTTGTGCTTAAGGTACATTTCTGTGCTAATACAGAAGATGCTGTATTATAAAATGACTTTAATGAATCTAACAACTATATCTTCATCAACAACAAAAGCATTTCGCCTTTTAAAGAAATTGAGTATTGGAAAAAATTATCTAAATTTTGAGGGTTACAATTCTTTCGGAGATTGAGCTCCCTACACACACACACACACACACACACACACAAACGAGTAAATCAAAAAGTATTAAACATTTAACCACTAAAGCCCTTCCTAACCATAAAACAAATTCTGATTTTAATTTTTTAAGACGCAAAAATGTTTATTTAAAAAAATATCAATAAAATTATTAATTTCAGTTTTAACTGATTAAGAACCTTACAAATAATGAACACTATGCGCATCAAGTTTGGACTGTAGCTCTATTTATTCAGAAATAAGTTTGTAGATAGAAAATATATTTATAGAAAAATATATCCACTGAGATCACGGTTTTAAACTGAGGCACAGTAGTTAATAGATGTATTAGATATATAAAACTACTCACCTCTTTTGAGCTCTTCAACCATGAGATTGACAGACATGTAGAAGGATCAATTTAGCATCTGTTTTTGTTTTGTTTTAATTGAATTAAACGAAGAAGAATGAGTTCACATCAGACCCCAGTCCAATTCTCCATATTTCTCAAAAGTTCAATTGTTAAGCACAGGAAATTCAGGTACTCATGAGCACAGAGAGATAATATATGCATTCACAGACAGCGCAGATGTTGTATCCTCTCGTAGAGGGAAGTGAAATGCGAGGCTGGGCTCTTTTCTTTGTAAAATCGTACATCAAATCTCTCCTAAGCTTCCGCTGCGACCGTGTGACGTTCTCAGCACATCTACGGCGTGGAGTCTTGCTTCTGCAGTCAAGTACTCGCTGTGCATGAAACGGTCTAATGCAGCAAGCAAAAGAAACAAAGATGCAAACAAGAACAAGATAAATCCCTCTGCAAAGATTGACTATTTGTTCTTTACGTTTGGTGTCCCTGAGACCCCAAATGATGTCTGTATAAAAGTAACTTTAGCAATTTTGAAATCAGTCTTTATTTCCTGTTTACATTAATTTATCACAGAGAAGTCATGCACATTTTATGCAATTCAAGTATTGTTTTGGACTTCAAATGTATGTTTTGTTGTATGTTTTTTTTAAAAACTAAATGCCTGAAGTAAGGTCTGTGGTTAACACAAGTTCAATATATTTTCAAGTTTTATTCTACAATAAAACACATTAATAATACCCCTTGTGAGTTTTATAAAGCTTTCTTAAAGGTTGAACAAGGGACCCTTACATTTATGTGGTTCTCAGAAGTGGAAGTTGTCATAGTTTGGTAAACTTATATAGCTGTGAATGGGAGACGAATGCAAATATAATTTTTGCAAATATAATTGTATTCCTATTTGTTCCAATAGCAAACAACGTTTCAAAAGAAGGGAAAAATATATAGAGACTGATTAGTCAGAAGAGAGAGAAATATTTCAAATTTGCTGTCACTTCCTCAGCTGTAGTATTAGAAACACCTCACAGCAGTGTTGTTCATTTTTATTTTTTGTAATTTCCAGCCAAGGTAATATAACAAAGAATAGCATAATACATCTACATTTAAAAAAAACTTTACTAGATTTAATATGTCGATAACTGGAAATGCGTTAGTCTGTGAAAAGGGTCCAGTGGATAAATGGGACTACAGAGGTTGTCCAGGATATTAAACGTCATTATAGCAAACAGTAAAACTAATCTACACACTAGACCTTTTACAGCAGCATTGTGTATTTAGTTACGCTTTAGCGAATTATACTAACTCAAACTTTCAGGGAAATGGTTTTAAATAAATTTAAGAGTTGACGGAAGGGTTAGGCGACGCTGAAGTGGAGTAGTTTGTTTACCTAACAAGACTTAGCTGCTACTTCTGCTAATTGCATTTAGGCTTCATAAAAGCTGTTTTGTGAAGATCTTGATGAACATCGTCAACTTTTGTTGGTCACAGAGCTTATTTCTCCAGTAATTAAAAAGCCAATAGAAAAATCCTAATGAGTTTTCTTTCAAGGGAACCAGGGTAATGCTAATTTCAGGTTTTTAAAAATTCATCACTGCAGCGCTCTAGAGAGCCAGGTTGTGTGTACTAGTGTGCACATAGTGTACACAGCATCGCCCTCTTATGGAAAGGAAGTGCACTGCATTCACTTCAACAGCTGCCACTTTCATCATGGAGAAATCTGACCTTTACTACTAACACAAATGTCAGCAACTGAGCGTTCATCATGCTGAGTTATATTTTCCCCCACCAACGGTTTCTACAGATTAAAGGGGAAATGGAGAGAAAGAGAAACGAGGATGTAGAATATGTTCAGCTGTGTTTGAGCTCCAAGCGCATGCTACGTTAAGCCCTGATTAAACCACATTTTCATTTCACCAAAAGAATCAAAACCTGTACATGTCAAGTCTTTATTCTTCTCTTCCGTTTTTTTCCCCAACCATAATTTATAATAACAAAAATAAAACATGTTTACATATAAAATCTTTTGAGGTTCAAAATATACAATATCACAAAAATATTTTTTAGAACAATTCTCACACATAAGAATTGTGATTTGCATAGCAGCATTAAGATAGTCTATAAAATATGTGTGGCATCAACATTTTAAACTGGAAATATACAAAACAAAGCTGAGCTAAAACTTAAATACCAGCAATGCAAAGCGCCATAAAATGTATGCGTCCAATATATCTGTCCAAGCTGCTCACAAACAAACTAAAATGCAAAGCTGATTGAGGATCAGCATTTATATTTCTAGAAACTCCATTAATATATTTCTATATACATCAACACTGAAGAGAATAAGCCATCCTGTGACATCCCCACTACTCTAAACACAACAAGCTAGATCTTATAAAACGTATGTAGCACTACACTTATAAAGCAAAACATTTTTTGAAATTAAAATATCAAACATCTTAAGTACCTAAATAATATCCCCCTTCTCTACTATATAGTCTGGCTAGGAAAAATGTGTGGCCATTATCTATTTAGGCAAAAGGCAATTTAATCTTATTACATAAAAATATAGTGATTAGGGATCAGTTGAACCTTAAGTGAGCATCAGTAAACATTCAATAAAGTGTAATATGTATATACAGGTCAATACAATATAAAACACTGTGTAAATATAAAGTACCCTGATATTTTTATGTCTTAGATAAACTCTTTCACAATTACTGAAAAAATATAGAGGTGTATGTAGTTAAAAGACAAAAGAACATTATAATTACTGACACTATTATTCCCCAGAGAAGACGTTTTGAGTTAAGGCAGTGGAAAGCCAGAAATCTAAAAGTAAATGCTTCATTGTAGCAACTCTTTCAATGAAGTGTGACCAGCAACAATCCAGTCTTAGGCTCAGTATAGCTGTAAGAAAGACAGAAAAAAAAGATGGGGAAAAAAAAAATATCATAAAATATACAAATAATGATAATTAGTTCTACATGTCAAAATATTCCAAAGTACCTAGTATGCTTCAATAAAGCTTCTGGCTTTTTACTATTCAGATTACATATAGTATATCAATTAGTTTATAAAAAAATATAAAATATATTAATAATATTAATATTTACTGATATATATATATATATATATATTCTGAATTCTTAAAGTCCCCCTGTGGTGAAAATCAAGCTTTCAAATGTTGTTTATATGTCTATGTGGTGTTTTTAATATGCTTTAAGGCTCCTGTCAAAAGGGTAAAAACGCAAAAGTCTGCTAGACAGTGAAGGCACCGATCTGCTCTCGTCCGTATGCGTTTACGTCACAGGCATGCGCCAGTACAGGAAAATAGCAAAACCTTATCAAACTAAAATATAGTATTAATTTCATTGACAAAAAAATAAATAAAACAATCTGTCATTTTTGAGCGACATGTGAAGAGCACCGAGGGTTAAAGCAGCAGCTTTACCGTATTAAACATGAAAAACTGTGTCAGTGTCTCTTTCACTTTCAGTGCTTCACATTGCCACCTAGCCACCTGGAATGCACACTACATCAAATTTCACACACTTTTGCGTCACCATATGCACAGAGATTTCCCCCCCATAACGCTCGTCTAAACGCAGAAAAAAATTTGATAACGCAACGCCACTTTTGCGTTTTCTCTACAGATCGTTTACGTGTAAACAGCCTAAGATTCAGCCAAATTCATAAATCAACACAATTGCTGAGTATTTTCTCCTTAAAACTGCAGTGAACCAAAGACAGTTTAAAAAACGTGGTTTGAAATCGCTGGTGTTTCTGACGTCACAAACTACCTTGTAACCAATCACGTCAAGGTGTGATCATCAACGAGTGGATCTCTGAGCTGGTGTGAGTGAGTGGAGGCGGGGCTAATTTGCATATTCATAGAACCACATACTAAATGAGGTTATAGAGGGTGTAGAGTTGCATTCAAACTTTTTAAGGCATGAATATTTTTTTTCAAGGAAAAAACTTTTAAATATATCTTGGTGATCAAAGATTATTGATTACAGGGGGACTTTAAAGGTTGTATCAGCGATTTCAGGTGCAAAAATAAATGATCACATCCATCTAATCTTTCCTAACGATCCGCTAGCTGCCCGCCCCAAAAACGCGTCTCTGTAGGCAGCCTAGGCTCTGAGATCTGCACACAAAAACAATCGGTTTCACAAACACTCAAAACCAAAATAAATTGTGTTCAACCAATCACCGACAGGGGCTGTGAGGTTTTGCGCTCGTGCACTCAGCCCTCACAACACCCAGCCCCTGTTGGTGATTGGTTGAACACTATTTATTTTGGTTTCCTACAGAGACGCGTTTTTTTGACGGCCTGCTTATGGGGCGGGCATCTAGCGGATCGTTAGGAAAGATTAGATGAATGTGATCATTTATTTTTGGGCCTGAAATCGCTGATACAACCTTTAATTGGTAGGATATGGAACTTGTTTACACTGAAAGATGTTTCACGGAATGACAGCTGCATAGTAAATCAATGTACCATTCAGAAAGACACATTGCAAGAGCACAGGATTCAGTTAGTATACCTGTAGTATTGGTTTTTGAGGTAGTCTAGTACAGCAGGCCTGATGCGTGGCACTCCCCCTTGGCTATGATTGCCTCTTCCAGTGATGATTGACAGCTGAGGCCGACACAAACCCTGACGGTATTCTACAAAAGGCACATACATTAAAGATAATGCAGACTCTGGAGTCTATACAAACCATCTGCAGTCTACATTTGAAAAACTGTATGTATGTTTGCGGTTCACGTACCCAAATTCTTTTCAGTGAGCACCTGACTGAGATGATAAAGGGCCTCATCCACATGCAGTCCATGGAGATCTAGAATATTCTGAGGCAGGAGTGAAGCGTTCACTTGCTGAAATATCTGCATGGCTGCTCGGTGGTTCGCTTCATGCATCTTCTCTCCATGCATGTGACCCTAAGCATTTACACAAATGCATAGAAACTTAGTAAGAGTTGTTTAAAAAGGGGGTCAGTAAGTGTTTAAGTTTTAAACTAAAATTAGTTTAAAACTTAATGTGACGCAAAAGACACACAAAATTATGATTTTACAACATTATTCAATCTGCTTCATGGGAAGAGTAGTTCAATCAGCTAAAAGAATCTTTAGTGCCCTCCCACTCCCATGAAGAACTGTGAACGGCATAATTTAGTCAATCTCCCGGTGCGCTCAAACGACTTAAATATTAGCATATATACATATTTTTGCAAGAAACGTAAATATATTGGGCCCTATTTTAACGATCTGAAACGGAAGTATCAAACGCGAAACGTTAGAAACTTTGTGGGTGGATCTTGGGCGCCGTTGCTATTATCCGGCGGGATAAATGACTCTTGCGCATTAATAACGTGAAATAAACCAATCAGAGCGTCCTCTCACATTCCCTTTAAGAGCAGGCGTACTTTTTCATGGCGGCTTGCTATTATAACGGCGGATTTGCCAGAGCACGCCAGGAGCGGTTCACAGCCGAGGAGACAGATGTTCTCGTCAGGGCCGTAAAAGACAGAGAAGTGACATTGTATGAGGATGGGAGAACAATGATTTCCCTCGTGTGTTAATATTTTTCCTTGTAATAATGTATGATTTGCAAAAATGAAAACTGCTGCGTCTGTGTAAAAGAGGGAATCAAAGTGTATCCGCGTTATTCACACGCTACATAATGGCCAAGCACGCGCCCTTAAAATACCATATGAATAATGGACGGAATGAATAATGGCGGAATTGTTTTCTGGAACTGCAAAATAGCACCAGGGAGCGTTTGCGCCGGAACACGCCTCCTCTTTTCGCTAAACAGCAGTTCAGTGTTTAATGTGGACAGACACATAGCTTGTCCTCAGAAGTGATGCTTCGCCCCTTAGTACATGGTTAAAAACAAACTTGTGTTTCTCTCAAAACTGCGGTTGTTTTTACATCAGCTTTTCAGCACACATCATAATGTTCATCTCTTTAACCTGTTGTGCGTAGAAACTAGCCACGTCTTTGCGTCCTTGTCGATGGGCTTCAGCAGCCTTGTTAAAACACTCTATCTGCTGACGTCTCTGCAGCGTCGCCTCTGTGCGAAAGTCCACATATTCCGGATCCTCCGAATCCTGGAATTGAACTGCTTCCGCCTCCCCATCTCTCGGTTTCCATCTCTGATTTAGTGAGGCAAAAAGTGTCAACAATCAACTCAAGATTTTTGTTTAATTTCAGTATGCCATATGGTCACATGTAGAGTGCTCACCCGCTCTTTGCTCGATGCTCTAAGCGCGCCACTGCGCTGAGGGGCAGGTTCAGGAGCCACTACATTTTTGACTGGCCCGTCATCCAATAGAGCATGCAAAAACTGTTCAGTCTGCTCCAGAGAGTAACTACACAAACAAATGGTTGAGAGACATTTCCTTTTAAGTTATGTCTGCTTTCTTGATAATTGTTCCAAGTAGAATTGTGCACAATTCTTCAGTGCATATCGTTATAAAGAATAAACATGCATACCAGTATTGTTATAAATAAAAAATAATCAATCTTTTAAAGGGGTCATGAAATGTATTTATTTGGTGTTTCCCCATTCAGAGAGTTAGGAGCTGCACTTGCATGACTGAAATAGCTGCCTAAGAGGCGTTTCAAAGATGGCTTCTGAGTGAAATGACTTGCCTGAAAGGGACTTTTTATATATATATATATATATACTCAATTAAATGACAGAACATTTTTGTGAACCGACTCAAGTGGGAGTTAAAAATATTGCATCCTTTCATCCCAAAACCTTTCATCAAAGTTATACATGAATTTTGAACAATACCCATTTTTGTCTTAGGACAACTTTGATGATAACTTTTTTGATCCACTTAAAAATGTTGACTACTGTATACTGTACTACTGTATGTCACTATGTATCATATTCTCACTTGTGATCTCTGAAGATATCCCTGAGGAAATGTCGGTCTATGGTGGGGAACGTGGAAAATAGCTGGTTTTCCTTGAGCTTGGCTGCACCATCTTTCTTATCCAGGTCCCTCAGACTTGACCTGGACTAAAACCCAAACATAGGTCATTTTCACTACATACTTCTACAGTTCCCGGCAGTGATTGAATGTGAGTGCCTATAGCTATGTTTCCATCCACACATTTTTATCCGAATTAAGTGATATCGAATGGAAAATGCCTTATGGAAAATTCGATTGAATTTCATGAATATCGACTCAAATGAAATACGTTCGGTCTCATTGGATTTTATCTTGATCGATATTCGGCTTATGCGATAAACGCTGATGGAAACGTTATTTGCCGAATAAATAATGAATTGCATTTTGTCTAGCAAAACTTTGTTCGCAAATGTTGGCTTGAATGTTGTGCGATTCAGTGCGAAAATGAATGGAAACATCTTAAAATGTCTCAAATCAATTCGATATACAAATTTGATCGCAAAACAGCATGTGACGTCATTACGCACAGGTTTTTATTTGCTTTAAAGTCGTTGGATGGAAACACACTTTCACCAACTTTGTTCGCATGAGTTTTTTTACCGAACTTCAGATAATTCGATTGACAAGTGGATGGAAACTTAGCTTATGTGTGATTCTTACCTTCTCCATGCTGTCTTGCATGACCTGCTCTTCAATCATGATGTCCCTCAGTGAGACAGGAGCAGAGGATGCAGTCCAGTGATCCATAAAAGGAATTTCATCACGTAAACCAAATTGGTCCCTCAGCCTGGTTTTGCTTCCCTGCGATTCACCCCATTGGACAGGAACTTCGTTACCATGAATACAGAAAGATTGATAGAATAGAAAAGAGGAGCAACAGATAAAAATTATTTCCAGTTTGGAGAAGTTTCTACAAATTGGGTACAATTTGGTGTCTCATTACATTTTTAATTATCATTAGAGACACAAATCAATCCCTTATTATTTTTTGTTGTGAGAACTATTAGATGTTAGATTATATATTATTAACATACAAATAACACAGCAATGTCTTCCATTTTGGACTTTCCCACATTAGAGGTTTCCAACAAAATAAAACAACAATGTAAAAATGTTTGACAATTACCACATTTTTATTAACAAAAGCATAATTAGTTATTTCCCTAATTTTGTGCACTATAGTGTCTGCGCCATGGAGGGACCTCTTCTGTCACTTTCACATATCATTATATTCATATTATACCAATTTTGTCTATGTAATTTTGATGGTAATTTAATGTTTATTAGTAGAAAACAAAATCACACAAATCACTGTTTTAAACTATTTAGAATAAACAACATTTAATTTGACCTCCTGAGGTTGACTACATTTTGTGTTTGTGTTGTGTGTGTATATTATATAGACCGACCAAGCACTGAAAGTAGGTATGGTATGATTGGCAAAGAAACAAAATGATGGCCAATCATATTTGTTGTTTGAAACAGCTATGAGGGCAAAATTGTGGACCTTTAAGATTTCACTCTGGGTGTGACTGCCCAGATCACAGCTGGATTGGAAGATTAAAATGGTAGAGATGTAATTTATATCTTAATGTTTTATTGTATTACTACTGGTTAGGACATGCTGTACATTTACATTTACTTTGTGTTTGTGTACTGTGAGAATAACCCGTCTCACTCTCGTGCATTAGCTGATAGGACAGAGCTGCCTGCCTGTGCTTCTCCTGCCAAAGACAACAGACACCAGGTAAGTTTTACATTAAGATTCAGAATCAGTCACATTAAAAAAAAAATGATGCTGTTTGTTTTGTAGGTTCATATTCAAAAATTGTATAAGATCAAAATATATGAACTCACTTGAATGGTTTCTTTCCATTTCTGGTGCAGAAGTTTGGCCAAGTTCAGGTCTATTTGCACTGCACAGTCATCTGATGAAAACGCACCTGCAGACATGGAGTTCAAAGAGATTTTAATGCACTTTAATGAGTGTGAATTGAGGGTTGATGTGGTTAATTCTTTGAAAGTGATAGCTTTTCATAGTAATAACTAGAATCACAGTTATTTTAAACCATTTATACAACTTTTTAATGGGCTTTTGCCCTTATGGAACACAATAGTTAAGTGTGCTGGTTCTCAACTGGTCATGGTGACAGTTCTGTTCAGGTAGGTTTGTGAAAAACCAGGGAAAAACTATTCTTAATGAAAATAATAAAATACAACTAACCCTATAATAACAAACGTATGAGAGCAAAATAAACAGGCATTAACTTTTAAAAGAGAAAACACTTCTCAATATCTTTTGCTGTTGTCATTCAAAAGCCATGGGTCCTGCCATATTTTGTGGTAAATTCATGTTACTTGGTAGAAGCTAGCAAAATTGGACAAATTCCAACATGGGTAGGCCATGTGCCAAGCCGCAATCTTCAAAAACCATTAAAAAAATAAAAAATAAAATAAAAATAGACCCACACAACATTAACTACAAGTTAGGGGTTTGTTATTGTGTTGGGACGCCACTTGAGATCACTGGATTCATTGAGTAATACACTGAATGAATAACATAATTATTTATTTGATGTATTGATTAGATGTTTGATTACCTGGACTGACCCCAACAGGTCCAAAAAGCTCAGTGAGCTGCAATGCAAGTTCAGTTGGAAGTTTAAGCTCCAGGGTTTGAATATCCATTGAACTTGGCTCTCTTCTTCCCTGTCCAGTTTTCTTTTTCTCATTTTCTAGTTCCTTCCTCTTCTCTTCGCGCTCCATTTCGACAACCTGATACAGTATTGACTGTGTTATGGCATTTACCTCTTCTGTTGTCTCATCATACTCCTTTAATTTCTCTCCTCCCACCTCTTCACCCCATTCATTCAATGCTCCCTCCAGGCATTGAACAACTTGCGTCTCTAATATCTCTTGATGCCCTCGACCTTGCGGGCAAGTTTGGTCTGGATGTTGTTCATTAGCTGCTAATACCTCCAGTTGTACTTTAGTGTCTTCTGTCGGCTGCTTTAATGATCCAAAGGAAGGTTCGGGCTCACATTTCTCCTTTGTCATGCTGGCTTTGTTGGATTCTTCAGCTTCACTTTGTGAACTTTGACCTGGGTTCCAATCATCATCAGCTTGGCTAACGTCACTAAGGTTAGTTTCTTGGGACTTGGGACTGATGCTACTTGCTGAACTTTTGCTGGAGTCATCAGTGCACACAGCTCTAGCCTGGTCACCCTCTGAGCCCATCATGGTTTCTGACGGTTCTATAGATGGCTCACATGACTCTTTCTCAGGAACCAAAGACCCCAAAATAACTTTGTCATCCTCATCATCTTTATACAGCTGTTCTCCAGAATCTAGCAACAAGTTAGTGGTCCACTCCATATCTTGATGGCACTTCTCATAAAGGTCCTCCAGAATATCGATGGAGACACGGCTGAAATGGCGGCTCAGAATCTCAAGGTTTTGTTGTTCAGAGTGGGATTCTCTAAAGTCATTCTCTTCCACCTGAGAACCTTTCTCATGGACCACACGGTACGGAACTATCTGCTGGCAGGCAGACTCCACTTCATTTGTTTTTGGGGTGAAACGCAATGAGTTTCCCTCCAAAACAAGCATTCTACTACTAGATAAGTCCAAAGCTAATTCAGAACATTTTAGCTGGTCAATTCGCCAAAGCAAAGCAAAGTCCTGAGGGTTTGTTTGGGCTGAGGCACTGGCACATGGCACCATGAGCAATGAAGTTGTTTCACCCATAGGTGGAAGATCAGAGGGCAGATGTGAAATAACTGGAGATTGTGAGCAGGGTGACGAAGGGCTTTGATTGGTGAAGGTAAGTGCCAGTTTACAAGATTTCCCCACTCTTCGGCTAAGACCTCTCCGTCTCTCTAGACTGCTCTCTGAGTCTACGGAAACCTTTGAACACAGAGTTTCTTGGGCATTTGGGCTCATCCTACATTTCTCCTCTGAGGCTACATTGTCCTCCTGCTCAACCTCTTCCTGTGTGCTGTTCTCAGAAGACACTTGACTAGACTGCTCAATCGTTTCTGCTCTCTGTTTTGATGTACTCTGAGAATTAGAGTATTTCTTTCTTGGGTCAGTGCACTCAGAGAACATCCTTCCCAGCACACAGTCAGGGAGTTCATTGCAAATCACAGTCTCTGGGTTCAAGTTACCCTGTTTTCCACCAAAGGAAGGGGAATGCAAAGTAGACAGTTTGCTTCGAGTTGGATCTTGGTAAAAACCTGGAGAGTTTCTTCCACCTTGCAGTAAATCTACAAGTTTTTGAAATTCAACTGCATTTTGCTTGCCAGGATCAGAATGTTTCTCTTCATCAGAAGAAGTGTTATCTTTGTATTCAACAACACTGGATTCCAAAACAGTGTTCTGAACAGTTTTATTCCTTAAATTCTGATCTCTTCTTTGACGTTGACCTTGAGATTCCAGTGGCCAGTCCCCCACAAAATCCAACAGCTCTGGCCTCACTACTTTGTCCTCAGGAAGAGACTCACCTTCACATCCCTCCTCATTATCTTGCCCTGAAGAGTCAACACTGGGGTCAAAGTTCACAGGTTCACTTGTTCCAAGGCCATTTCTACAATTCACTCTGTCCCTTCTCACACGCTGAGCAATGGACTCTGTAAATGCCACAGGTAGCTCTGAAAACTTATTGTGTGCTGACTCAACTAATTCTTCAGTTTTCCCACAACTCAAATTTCCCATGTTTTTTTCTGTGGCCAGAAGATCTAGCTCCAAGTCCAACACTTCAGCATCAATCATATCAGACTGAGGTGTTCCAGACCCATCCAGAATGTTCTCATGCAAAATCACAGACTCCTTGGAACTGTAGGAGACTATTTCACCTTCTTCCTCGCCTGCAGAAATGGTACTGCAAGTCTGCCTAACAGAGGACACATCGGGCAGAGATGAGGAAAGATGTGTGTTCAGTTTGCTCAACCCAGAGTCACCAACAAGATCAGGATGACTAAGGCCAGGGGGTAAAGATTGCCTATAGGAAATGAGAGAAATACATATTGTAGTTTAAATACATAGAAGTGCATGATATATAAACACATAGATATTTTTAGCTTCACACAGTCAGTGTTTTCATAGTCCCTGACAGGTCACTAGTTACTAAATCTCAAATAGTACAGTTGGAGCCTATCACTATCTGCAGCTGTGTGAACATGACACATGGCTTTATTTCAAATTGAAAATACTCAGTAACATGAATATAATGCATATACTCACTGTGTTTGCTCAGTCTCTGTTTGGGTCAGTTCCACAACACTTGGCACTGGTACTGGTCTTTGTGAATTCATGATGCTCTGGACAGAGACAAATCGGTCATGCCGTTCTAATATGCGCCGGATCTTCTCCTTTGTTACTTGGTGCCTTGTGCGCCTTCACAGAGAGGATGAATAGAGAGAGGTGGCAAATACTTGTGATTGTGTCATTAATGCAATGGATCACATGTGTGATTGTACTTTGTTTATTTAAGACTACCAACAAAACCAGTGTAAAGAGAACTGTTAATAAATTAGTTGTATGGATTTTGTTTAATGTGTGGAGAAAGTAGTTATTTCTTAAAAAAAAAAAGTTCAGAAAGTTATTTTTGGTTTGTGGTTATCTTTAACATACTTCTCCAGCTCTCTAGGTTTAGTTCTCCACCAGGTATCTGGCTCACGAAACAGCACCTTATACCCATGTTTCAGTGCCTAGAAGAAGGAAAGGGAAAAGGAAGCCCTACAATCAGCATAATATACCAGTGTGAATCGGATTGTGGTTCATGTTTTTGTAAACTGTAAAGTGTAGAACATTCTAAAGTTAAACCAATAAATAAAGATCTATAACAACTTGTGTTGCATGATACAAACTTTCAACGTGTCAAATTTAATCTGGTATATCCACAGCAAATGTTAACAATACAAAAACAATATGTTCATTGTCTGATACTGAACATTAATAACTTATTTCATACTACGCGTTTCAAAATAAATTGCTCACCATGGCAACGTATGGTTTCATCTCCCAACATTGCATGTTGGTGTTGTCTATTATGATGGGTGACTGGCCTTTTTCAAAAGCATCTTTTGCTGAAATGTTGATCACCACAAAGACATTGCAGAAAGATTACATAAAGATTAAAGGTGAAGTGTGTAATTTTATGGGGCATCAGTGGCACCAAGCAGAATTGCGGAAAATAATGACCGTTTTCAAAACTGTTTCCCAAACACTTCAACTGTCTGCCATTTGTCAGCCAAACAGGTAAGGCCCCAATATACTTAGTATACGGTTAGCAACCACCCTGACCCGACCCAGGCTAACCCGGACCAATGTTTAAATAAATGTGCGCTGTACTCTTTCTTCTCCAGAAATAAATAAGTCCTTATAATAAATAAATGCACAACAAAAATGACAGTGGAGTTGGAAAGTTCATAATTTTCATGGAAATTGGCATACAAATGGCTTACTTATAGTTGTTTCAGCATATTAAGCTGGAATGTGTAATCAATTTTGAAAAAGATTTTAACAAATGTGAACACATCACCTTTAAGGTCAGACTGTCTAGTCAATGGGTAGCAAATAATAAAGAAATGGAAATAATTTCATGTACACACCTGACATTTTGCTTTGGCTTAAGCAAACAGGCCTGTAATACTCACCTCTCTGATGATTCCACTCATGGGCCTCTCCTAGTAAATTTGGTTCAAATTGGTACTGTCCATTTTTAATGAAATACTCATCAGTGCTCAATACAACTCCTCCAGGATTTTGTACCACCATAGCACTGGACAGCAAGGAGAGAGAAAAAACGTTATACCTTAAAACTATATACTTTCTCTATAAACATACTCAAAACAGCAAAGTGGTCACCATAATTCTGTTGAGCATGGTTATCTTCCAGTGTTGTTAATCTCAAAACAAAAGCTAATTTTGGGAAATATATGTGCTGGTATTCTGCAGTATGGTATACTTGGATAATTATCATGCAAAATTGCTTTCACGGTCTTGATGCATACTAAAAAGAGCTTTTACCCTTCTGCTCCAAAGGAGGTTCACTTCAATATTTATTTAATTTATTTAAAACTACATTTAGATTTTTAAATGCTCTACTCAAACTTGTTTTCTATGTGATATTTTCATTAAATGGCCAATTATTTTTTTTAAACCTAAACTAGCAACGCATTAAAGTTTGTCTTGCAACCTGTTTTATAATGCAAAACAATAGTGACAAAATCATATACCATGAAAAAAGCTTTAACAACTAGCGCAAAAAGAACATTTGATACCACTACATGGCAAATGACAATCTATCTAAATGAATCCTAACTCCATTCCCAAGAGAAGTTATTATAGTTCCCCCTAAGGAAAACTATTCTCAAGGGAGTGTTGTACATCATGAACTGCTTTCATGGACTAGGTTGTTTAACGACAATGAAAAGAACATTATATGTGCTGTTCCACCTGTTTTCAATAAAATGACAGGGTCATGATTCTTCTGACTTACTTGGCAAGGGTGGTTTTGCCTGATCCAGGAGCCCCTCTAAGTAACACCAACACCTGCCCTTCCAATTTGAGTCTGTTCCAAGTGGGAAGAGTCCATGACTTCGGTACAGTTGCAGAAGGCTTCAGAGGTGCTTGTCTGATAGGTCCACGAGCCAACCACTGAGCAGCAGGAAGGGGGTTAGTGCTCCAACGAGTGGGGTTAGGAATGACAGGTGTAATGAAGGACGGCCCCACAGCGCGCGGATGAAACTCAGCAGCCAGAGTGTTCCAGAACATGGCCGGTGTGCGGAGTGCTTCTTGATGCTGCATTGCCGCTGTTTGGTTACGGAGTTGGTCAGGTCTACGGTAAACCTGAAAGGCAGAGGGCCGTGGTTCAGTAGAGCTGGCCTCCACTGTTAGGTGACTGAAGTCAAGAGATATGGTTTTCGTCTCTGGGATATGGACCCCACCGAAACTCAAATCACTCACGGGTGAACTACCGCCACAGGCCTCACTGAGCCCGGGGTCAGAGAAAGAGACCTGCTCATCCTGTTCTGATCTTATTTGAGGAGCTGGAAGCTGAGTCTGGGATGTAAGAGGCAGCGAGGAGTGAGGGATTGATTGAGAAGGAGGAGGTAGAGAAGAGAGAGGTAAGGAGGGCATTACAGAATGGGAGCTAGCTTGAGTCTGCTGTGACGTCAAAGTCTGAAGTTCCTGATCTATAAGAGCATCAAACTCTTCTGTCAGGTGTGTTTCACCAGGAATGAGCTCCGGCTGAGATGCAGGCCGGTTTGAAAAGGCAAAGCTCTCTGCCGTTCCACTGAGGAGGTCTGTCTGAGTGATGTTAGTACCCAGGAGAGCAGCAGCCTGCTCAAACCCTGAGACAGGAGGAGGGGGAGGGACTATACCCTCAGCAGCATCCGACAGCTCCAAAAGCGAATCCATCGCATTGTCCACTAATGCAGAGATTAAGAAGAACATTTATATGAAAAAAAGATGTATTCAAAATACATATGTATATTACTGCATTTAAGAAAAAAGGTAAAAGATTTCTGTATTTAAGAAAAAAAGTTAAAAGTTGTGCCTAATCTAGCTAAAATGCAACATACACCACCAGTTAGGGCTGTAATCGATTAATCGCATTAAACGCATCCAAAATAAACATTTGTGTTTACATAATATATGTGCGTACATTGTGTATAATTATTTTGTGTATATATAAATACACACATGCATGTATATATTTAAGAAAAATGTGTTATATATAAAATAGTTCTATTTATATATAATATCAATTATGTAAAAATATATATGCAGTATATAAATGCAAATATTTCTCAAATATATAGATGCATGTGTGTGTATTTATATATACAAAATATGAATTTAAAAAAATTAAACAGTCTTTATGATCATGTCACATGATCCTTCAGAAATAAGTCGAATATGCTTATTTGGTGATCAAGAAAAATGTCTTGTTGTCAATGTTGAAAACAATTTTTGCTGCTTAATATTTTTGTGGAAATTGTGATACCCCAGACTTAATGGTAGGAGTTAAAAAAATTGTATACATATATTTTTTATTTTTTTAATTAATTAAATGTGACATTAAAGATGTTTATAATGTTACAAAAGATATCTATTTCAAATAAATGTTCTTATGAACTTTTTATTAATCAAAGTATCCTGAAAAATCACGGTTTCCACACAAAAAAATAGGAAGTAAAAACTCTCTGCAACATTGATAACCATTATTAATGGGCACCAATAATAATTAATAATAATTGAGCACAAAATCAGCATTAGAATGATTTCTGAAGAATGATGTGATTGGAGTGATAGGTGCTGAAATTTCAGCTTTGCCATTACAGGAATAAATTACATTTTAAAACATATTAAAATTGAAAACAGTTATTTTAGATTTACAAATTCTTGTAATAATATATAACAATGTTAGGGTTTCGACAATATTTTTGATCAAATAAATGTAGCCTTGTTGAGCATAAGATAAACTTTTGACCAGTAGTGTACAGTATACAGGGCTTCATGACAACGTCAACTTGAAGCATAGTTTAATACAATAATATAAAATAAAAATATATAGAAAATTATCGAGGTGAAGTTGGTTGCTTTAGTTACAAATAAGTTAGCTGGTTTCTGTAGTGGTCTAAAATGGTCATGGTCCAAGTTTATCTTTAGCCAGCAACAAACCTGCTACCAGTTGGTGGTCATACCAGGTTAAGGTGATAGTAGTTGGTCAGCCAGATAATGACCTGCTTACACCAAATGAAAATCAGCCAGAAACCAGCCATTCAGTTCCAGCGGTAACAAACCTAACTGTTAACGTTACCATCTTAAGATGGAAAGAGTAACACAACCTTTAAATTATCCTTACCCTTAAAATCTGCCTCTGAGAGTACCATGTAAATTACTTCAGGATCCAAATGTGAAAACATCTCCTGCATGCTCTGGATGATTTCGTCTCGTCTTTGAGATTCCACCTGACCACTCCTGGATTGTGTGGACCCAAAGTTGTTATATATTGAGTCCGCACGGGTCACAAAAGATCCATTTGCTCCGTGTGGTCGAATCTCGGGACCGCTCCCGTACTCAGCCGCCTGCATCGGGCCGCGGGACGGACTCAGTCCAGTTTTCTTTTTCTTTGGCATTCTGTTGCGCCCCGTTTACAAGACAACCGACGACAAATCCACTGTTTACAAGTTTTTCTGGAGGAAGGAAAGTAAAAGAAAACCAGACGACCAACTCTCCACGGAGAAGCAAAAATACTGCAGCGCCTCCAGTGGATGGAAACAGCACGACACCATCTTTTGACCTAGTGAGTTTTTTTGCAGATGCCTCAGTTTTAACACAAGTATCGGTGAGGCTTGAGGCTTCCAGATAAACAAGATAAGCAAAATATGTATGTAAAATAATCTGTATACACAATTATGCAAGGGAATGTGAATAAGAAAGGGTCAAAATATGTTTAATAAATAAGAGGCAGGGCAGGGGATTGTACCAAACCTAAAAAAACAATATATAGGTTAGCCTACCTCTGAACATGTTTCACAAATGTATCCAAAACTAATTTTCTGTTCCATAAACAAATGTTACCTGTTTTGTCCCGTCTCAATAATAATAATATTATTTATTATTATCATTAACAATAAAAAAAATACTCAGACATATTTCTCACACTTCAATGTACACTGTTATTATTTACCTGTTCTAATATTTTTTTATGGAGAGGGGGGGTATTACAAACAAGTAGGTACTGCTGTGTTGTTGTAGTAGTAGAGTGTTGATCGTACGGCACGCCATATGTATAGGGTTTTTCTTTTCTAATACTTACGGTAAACCAAGTTCAGTGCCAAGTAAACCACTCCACGCGGTTGTTTTCTAATATGTATGGTAACGTTTCTCCCTCCATCGGCGCCCCGCTATACCGTCTTTCAGCCAACGGTGTCGCTGCGCCTCCACTTTCCACGCGAGGACGTTCACACAGCCCTGAATGAAAAAGACGGAGCTTTGTGCCCGAAACTAAAAAAAACACCCAAACCCGAACCCGAGCCTGACTCATGAATTAAAACAACGACTTGTCTGTGAGGTAATTACCGGGGAATTGTTTGAAAGCGGTTGTGAGGCGGCTGGGGTCTCTCGAGTGAGTTTAATTCACACAGTTTGTGTGGCATGATGAAGTTGGTGGTCGCTGTTTGCCTCGCTGAGTGAACTTATACTGAGAAAACAAGTAAACAATTCAGATTTCCTACCGTCTAAAGTTAGGATAAAGGCCGCAGTGGAGTAGTGTCAAGTGAGAGATATGGGATAAATGCTTTTGGGGTAGCAGGAACCGGCGGGTTGTGATTGTAATAGGTAAATGTGAGTGTTGGCTGGATGTTTGTTGAATAGTTTGAGGCCTGGAGCTGACGGCTAGGCCATTAGCCGCTCAAAGAGCTCGTTTACTCTCTGAGGTGCTTTTATACGATACCTTACTATCCGAGTAGCGTGGTTATGTCTGAACGTGCATAGTATGTGGAGACTCTTATCAGGAGAGCTTTAAATGCCTAGATAGTAATGCGTTTTAGAGTAAAAGCGCGGTTGCGGAGCGGGTCTCGTTAGCTCTCAGGCTAGTGTTGCTATTAGCTTCATTAGCTTCGTGATTTTTTTCAGAATTTTCCCGCAAACTGTCGTCTGTAAGGTTTCCGTGTCATTCCGCGGTTTTAGGGGGCTTAACTACACGACCAGAGAGCAGAAGGGTGAAGTGCATAAGGTGTATTTTAGTGTTTTTGTAGTGGTGTGGTGGGTTTGTGTGCTGAACTTTAGTGTTGTTGCCTATAGAGGCCAGTAGAGGACCGTCTGTCTGTCTGGAGAAGGATGATGGAGTTCCCGCAACAGCCTCAGCAGCAACGGCCAGCGGGGGACGGAAAGATCACCTACCCACTGGGTGTCAAAGAGATCACTGATAAGATCAGCAACGATGAGGTCGTCAAACGACTCAAGGTAAGAGCCAAAGTGTTGACAAATGCAATCAAATCACTGGAATGAATATATTTAGTTAATTTTATATTATATTTAATTGTGCATAGGCTACTTTAACTACTGAGCTGTTAAGTATTATTTATATAATGTTTTTAATGTCCCCTACCGAAGAAGACTTGGAATAATTGAGAAGATTTGGATTACCATGTCTATACTTGTACTGATGAAATTGTCACATGATTTCCTGGCTGTGAGCCTAGTTTATTTCTAGTTATATGCTTTTGATTCATAGTGCTCTAATATGCATGTTAGTGCTCTAATAATGTTTGCAAAATGCAACCATTATATTCCTATTGCACATGCTATGAGCTACAGGTTTGAGTTTGAACTATATAGGCTTGGTAACTTATTTTGATCAGACTTGCATCTTGGAGACTTTCTTGCTTGACCGATGATAAAACTATGGAAAAAAAATCCCAGAGTTGGATTGAAAAGGGAGTCACGCTGTATCTAGTGAATGTTATTTGAGACATGGAGGTGGGCTCTTTTGATTTGGGCAATTAAGCAACTAATGTCATGCTGCCATTATCAACATAATACATATTGGACCAACAAGTTTAACCAATTAAGATCCCCAAGGATTTGGGCTTGAGAGCATTTTAATTACAACCCCAAAAACACAGTGCCGTTTAGCCTCAGAGACTAATTGATTTCATGCTGGACTTTTTTTGACCCTTTAACTAGAAAGCAGCTGCAAAGATTAATTAAGAAATACATCCAGTTTTTTTTAAGAACTTTTTAATTTAGCAGATTTTATCTGAAACAACATACTGCACATGAATGGCTAAAATGAATGTAATCAGGTTTTTTTGCACTCAAATTGAATGTAGTTGAAGCTGGTTCAGTAAAAGTATGTCTTAACATGCTCATTATGCTTTTTCAGATATTACCTTTCATGTAGTTTGTAATATAGTTGTTTGTGAATGTAAAAGGTCTGCCTAGCTTCAAAGATTAAAGTGCACAACCGTTGAAGTTATGGTCTTGGAAAAGAAAGAACTGAATTTGAACTGCATGAAACAAGTCATCAGTAAATTCCAGCCTGACGAGTTAGGTTTGTGTTGTCGACTAGACATGTTGAGAAGATGCTGCGAAAGCAAATCCATTTTTCATTTGACAAAACTAAATAAAAACTTGCTACTTAGAAACATCCTGCTCAAGTCCGATGTGTATTGTTGATTGAAGATGTTGATTGAGTTAACTATTTTTTTGACATATGGTCAGTAACCAGTATGATGCAGCCGCTGAGATAGTTAACTTTGGACTATAACTTTATATATATATATATATATATAAACAGGATTTGGATAGACCAGCTATTGTTTCTAAGCACATTCAAAATGTTTCAAGGGCAAAAACACAGTAAAAAAATAAATACATTTGAATTAATATGTAAATGTAACAATATGAAAAAGTGCATTCTGACATATTACATTTTAACACTGTGCAACTGGGCTATATTATTCAAGTGTTTCACAAGTTTTTAGCAAACAACACAAGCATATCAATGGTTTCTGGTTTAAGAGATGCTCTGTGACATGACACTCTTCCCATTGGCACTAAAAGCTCTTTCGGATGGGGATCTAGTTCTAGTCTTTGGCACATTATTCTTAATTTTCAATTTTCTTAAATGTATAATTTTGCGGGTATCAGGGAGCTGCTATCAATATGCAGGGTATAGCTTGTTTGCACATGACGTCACATCACTGCGTTGTTGTGGTGCAAAATGCAGATGGAGGGCAGGAAGCGATTTTCTACATAGGAAGCACTTTCACAAACTTAATGCCTATGTTTTGTGTAATTTATGGTTGCTTAAACTGAAAAACCACAAGGAGCGTTTATCGTTTACCAAAAGTTGTCGGCCTTTAGTGGTGTTTGGCGTCTGCTTATACTGAAATTAATATGGATTCCTTTTGTTTTAAATATTCACATTATGGTATCGTTTGCAGGGGAAGAGAAGCCATTTTATCGCATTGCATGATCATTTGTTGTTTTCACTGAAGTTTTGTTGAATTGCGTTCACTGTGTTGATCTGGTTACCGTGAAAACAGTCACGCGCTGGGCACTCGCTGCTGCTTCAGCCATCATATGGTAGAAATGTCCAAATAAAAATGTTTCAACTTCCAGCTGACAGAAGTCCCCCCATAGGTGAATCTTATGGGGGTATTTTTTAATGTGAGGGGGGAGGGGGTAATAACGTTTATCTAACCCGATCTCATTAAATGTATCTCTATAGCACGCATTATTTATCATGCAATTTAAATGAAAAAATTAGTTATGTTCATGATACGCAGATTACGCACTGTAAACCCCTTGGGTAGGATTAGGGTACGCGTGTATTATACTTTTGAGTAGGATTAGTGGTGTGGGGTACGTGGGTATTACACGCAATAAAGTGCGTATAGCGTATCATATGCATATAAACTAATTTTTGCGTATAAATTGTACGATAAACACAATGCGTACTATATAGATACGTACTATAGATAGATCTAACAGTATTCAGGTACGGGAATACTGTAGAAATGTAATAAATCGAATGTTTCATAGTATAAATTAAATGCAGATTAATTCTCTATCTTTTGTTGTTTTATTAACATTGTGTATATTAGGTATATTCATGTCACAGGTATATTAGGCTGCTGTCACTTTATGAGCTAATGCATGGATCCAATATACTGATACACATGCTGTCTCTCTCAACTGTTTTTCTTACGGTCATTTAAGACATCACTGGCTGTGTTTATGTGCATACTCTCCAAGATGGGCATTTTGACACATTTTTTGCATTTCTGACCGTTTAAGCGCAATAAGCTGCGAAAACGCACTCAGTTTGGTACTCGTGAGCTGTTTGAGAGGCGGCTTTATGTGTGCGTGCTCTGGGTATGAGCGTGCAGAAAATCATCTATCAGAGAGCAAGTACTACTGAATGCTTTAAAATTGGTGAATGTTTTAATTGATGAGTCCTGCATAAGATGCATTTTAGTAACAATGCAACACTGGCCCGATTAGGCAAGTCTTGTATCGCAGCATACAGCTTGCTTGTAGACTCTGTGGTGATGTGAATCCATGTGTGCATTGTGAAAGAGAGAGAGTGAAGACTGTAGCGCTGAATCACTCTCGCTGTTTGTGAAATTATCTCACAGAAAGTTTAAATTACTAATTTGATCTGATCATCTGTATGCATTAATTTGTATATAGACATTTAAACAACATTAAAACCTTGATTCTAACCACACGGGGTCTTTACATTTTTAAAATTAAAGGTACAATATGTAAGAATTTCTTATCAAAATATCCAAAAACCACTTGCACGGTATTTCTTTCAATCATGTACTTACATTATCCTAAATGTTTCCAAGAATTTGTAAATTCAGAGACATTCACAATTTGAAATAGTGCCCGTCACAGTCTGTCAATGACGTAATAGCCGCGCTATCCCTTGTTTCCGCTCGTACTGCCATAGTAACCATGGCGACAGATGTGGACAACTGCGTAATGTTTAGTGGCACACTATTGTTTTGTTTAAACATTAACAAATAAATGTGTCTGTGAGTGAGTTTTCCTGCCTTGTTTGAATTAGAAATTAAAATGTTAATGTAATGCAGTGTGTAATAGGGCTGTCACTTTTTATTCGATATTCGAATATGCATTCGAACATGACGTGAAATATCCGTAATCGAACTACAAATAAACTATCCGGTTTTTAAAGTGCCATGTCTAGCGCATTTTTTACAGTCTGTTTAGACCGTTTGTTTTTTATAAAAAAAAAAAAAAAAGCGTGTTATTTTGAAAGCGTGTTACAGGCTATATATGTTATAGTCAGATATGACGGCGCGCTGCAACACGTATCACCACAGATGATCTAGCCTTTTTTATCAAGCGCCAAGCCAACGTGCAAACTATCGCAAATCAAAGTGAAAGGAAGTCGCAGACACTTTAACACACAATAATAATAACCTTCATTAAAAGTAAAGAAACAAAATTATCTTACCAGGGCTGCCGCTCTCTCTTATTGCAGTCTTTGATTTTGAAATGTTAGCTGATGATCAATAAAATACAGCTCATATCTGTTGCTTTCGGTGACATTAAATCCATATAAAAGCGGGAATTGAAGATCGGATTTATATCCGTTTTGCAAAAACACATTTAGGCCTATCATGTGACCAGGTGTAAATGGAATCGTTTTGATAAAAAAAGATATCTATCCAATCTGAGAAAACGCATGAAGTGGCCAGGTGTAAACAGCCCCAGAAACGCAGCAGACGGCCATCGCCAGGCGTCCAACATCGTATAACTGCATACTTTCCTGCACAACCGGTCGGCACCAATTGCCAGATGCACGTGTAAAGGCAAGGTTTATTTGCAAGGATATGAGTCCTAACTGTCCTATAAGTGAAATTTTAGGAGTCCTGTTCATGACTGTTAGTAAAGTTGTGATTGAATCTCCGTTACGTTTTTTTTTTTTTTTTTCGGGGGGCGGGGTAGATATTAGAATATATTCGAATACATAGCTTGGTATTTGATATTCGTTCGAATTTGATTTTTGAACGAATATCCTAGTGTGCCCTAGTGTGTAATAGCATTGTTGTGCTTCCTCATCCTTAAATTCTGGGAAGAGTTAGATTTCAGTGTTAAATTAATTTCAATTCAAGTGCAACAGAGCTTCCTCTTGTAGTAGAGACTGTCTCTAAAATGCTTTTCAATCCTACACTTCAACTTGTGTTATTGTCTCTTATTGTGTTGTATTATTAGATAACCATTGTGGCAGTGAGTGGTTGGTTTATCTGTGGATACATTTTCAACCCATCAATTTGATTTAGGCCATTAACTATACTCTTCAAGCTCTCCACTGTACCCTCTTAGAGGTTTTCTTGTTCATTGTAAACATGAAATTGGTCAGCTCCCCAAAAAATTCACTGACAGGGGAAATAAATGGGAAATCCCCCTCCCCCCACACACATGCACACCAAAAAAATATTGTGCTTATTACTTACATTTGCCAAATCAAAAACACTGCTTCATGAAGCAGAAAGACAAATCCACACGTAGTTATACGTTACTACATGTATTTATTATAGTAATAATGACAGTAAATTATGCATAATTACAAGTAACTAACCCTAACAATAGCTCTATAGTGAGTACATGTAGTTAAAAAATATTAAAGGTGAGTGTAACCCTTTTTCTCTCTCGCATGTCCTTGGAGAACTAAATAAAGAACTGCAGGCTCTTTGAAGAAATCATCTCATACATTTCATACATTTTCCTAACTTTACATAATATTCTCTTAATAAATGTGCACAAGTGGTACAAATTGTGTTGTTGGGGAGAGTTTGAGAGTCTTTTGGAGGGAATTGGAGTGACTGCTGGGCTTCCTGGTTTTGCCACTGTGCTGTTTTGAGTCTGAAGCTCAACTCAGCTCTGGCTGCCCTTCCCCCACTCCACCAAGCACAGCACACACACTCTCTCTCACACACAGGCACCAGGGAGAGGTAGAAAGTAGGGGAAATCATTTCTCCTGGGTCCTAGACCTAGAAGGGTTTAGTGCTCTGCTTATGAAAGATGATATCTACAGAGAAGAGTGCAAGCATGCGAAAACTCGCTGGCTATCTCAATGAAAAAAAAAAAGATTTTCCTTCTGATTAGCATATTTATCTATATGTAGCAAAGTATGACTGTTCCTGTTATGAACTGGTAATACATTGAGTAACTTGTGTGTATGGGGAAAAAATGATTACCGGTAGTCAGTTTGAATGTTTTCTTAGCGGCTATTTATTTTCCAACCTTATGATAATAGGCCTAATTAAAAGCGACAGTGAATAATCAGGTGACCAGATCGCAAAACAGAATACAAAGCTTAAATGTATGGGCTCACATACCTCTCATTCAGCATGAATCCAAATGTTTCCATGGCCGAAATGTAACATTTAATTGCATTAAATGCTAGCATACCAAGCATACACATAATGCATACAAAAAAAAGTGTTTTGACGGTTGTCAGGTTTCCTGGGACAGGCCTATGTAAAATTAGGTCAAAATGCCCGTCTCTCCAAGTAGCCTATGTGTTGTAAACAATTGAGAAAGAAAACAGGTGTGTATCATTATATTGGATCCATGCATTCGTCTTAAAGAAAGAGAAAATCTCTTTTGTAGCTTTAAAAAAGATAACTTGTATTAAATTATGAATATTAATTATATTTAATTTATACAGTGAAGACTATGCAGTGTTATTTTACCTTTGATTATGTCCACCACAATACAGATTTACGTGAAAAACAAAGCACTGCGCATTTAATTTTTATGTTTGTTCTATTGTATTTATATATGCTTGTAATGTATTATTTTCTATGCAGATGCACTACCCTACAATATCATCCTAGATTGATTAGGCCTTATTCTTTATAAGTAGAGCTATTCTACGAAATACTGAATTTTGGCCAATAATTAACTGTTCCCGATCGCGTGTGTGTGTGTGTGTGTGTGTGTGTGTGTGTGTGTGTGTGTGTGTGTGTGTGTGTGTGTTGTGTGTGTGTTGTGTGTGTGGTGTGTGTGTGGTGTGTGTGTGTGTGTGAGAGAGAAACTGGGAATCATTTGTGTTAATCACAATCCACTAAATACCAGGGTTGTCACTATACCTATTTTACTTTAGAGCTTTTAGGCTTTAGACCCCTCTAAAATATTTATTATATAAATCAAAATATCAGACAATAATAGGGGTGCTCCGACTGATCGGCCGATAATCACTTTGGGAAGTTTGATCGGAGGTCCGCACCTATAGTGAGAGGGATGGCATGACATGCAGCGGCAACTTCTCAATCTCTGTCTGGCGTCTGTAAAATAATTGTTATGCTGAAGGTGAGGTAAAATTCATATTTTATTATTAAATAACTTGCAAAGTAATTTGAAAACTGTCTGAGATGTAATTTCACAAACAGTGTGAGTGAATCACCATGCACTCTCTCTCTTTCCCTCTCAATATGCGCAATCGGTTTCATAACCACATCGCGTCTGCTCTATAAGCAAGCTGCACAGTCGACACCGGAATTGTCACTTGCACAATCGAAGCAGTCACTGTCACTTGTCACTGTCACAAATTTTGCATCTTCATTAAAGTTTATTTCTTAAACTTCACTACATTTCTTTTTAAGTCTTGCCAGTATTTAAATCACCCAACTGTCATTATTTTCATATTCAATGACAGTTACAGTACAGCTTAAAATATGTTTAGTCAATTAAAGCAGTCCATGTAATAAACTAATACAATGTTTTGATTATTATTTATTAGATGTTTTGGTTTTGTATATAGGCCTATTATATGATTTTACATTTGAAGGTAAAGTAAATTACAATATTTATTTGTGTTAGCCTATATCAATATCTGCACAACGCCTTCGTAGCCTTTCTTTGATGATGTTGCAGGGCATTCCAAATGAGCGATTATTGTCAGCGAAGTCCACTTCAACTGATAAACTGTGTTCAGGGAGTAGGGAGCAGTGGAACGCACCTGTGATTTGTTAGTGGACTGCGAAGTTAAAGATGGCGTGACCACCACAACGTTAACCAACATCAAATGGCAAACGTAATGAAAGCGGAACGAATACTGCGCTACTCATTATTTTGTTTCACGCTCAGTTTGGACCAATGTCAGTGCAGCGCGAGCCAAACTTGATCAAGCAACACGGTCACTACACAGCGCGAAGATCCAGTAAAGAAAGAATTTGAATTCGCCACAAAGGTTATAGCATCACTGCGAGATCTAGTGAGAAGCATTCAAATTTCACCGTTATTAACTGAAGATCTCTATTAGATCAAACAGCGCTGGCATGGAAACCAGGAGAAACATTGTGCCATGAATGAACTAGTTATAGGCTTTAAGTCCACAGATCAGCAACATTCACCATGGATTTAATGTAGTAACACTAACTGTAACCATGGAAGTTTCAATAGTAAAATGCTTTCAAGTAGGTCGCATCTTTTTTCAGCACTTCAAAACTAAAATATTATCATATTTAAATGTTATTTTTAGTGTGATGACCAAAACATTATTTGTTTTTCCTTCAAAGATTTCCCCCATTTATGAAACTAAAAGTTTCAAGATGTAGGAAAACTCACACTTATTTAAAAATAATGTGAACGATGAATTTTGTGAACCATTACACCCCTACTTTTTGACTGCTAAAACTAATATAATATATATATATTTTTTTTTTAAATAATGTGAAAACAAAAACAAAAAAACTGTGGTTTAAATTCAAACGTTCGTACTTGTCTTTAAAACAAAAGTTATAAGAAATGTCAATTAGGGATGTCAATTTTCACAAATTCCAATGATCGTCGTTTAAATTAACGATCAATTAATCGATTAATCGTTAGCCTTAATACTGCAATATGTGTCTGCTGCAGTGCATGGCCAACAGCGTGACGGTCGGCAAATCCTGCTCAAAACGCTATGTTCCTCACCAAATGATTGAGAATTGGTTTTTAATCTAAATAAAGGGCTAGTAGGATTGTAAAATGTTTCGATGTGATTGATCATTTAATTAAATTATTTAATAATCAAATATAATGACTACTACTAATACAACGCGTCACCACCGCCGCCTCAGATGCGTGCAGAATGTGTGACTGTTGTGGACGTGCTCTCCCTGAACACCGCACTGAAGACGGCAACTAAACCCAATGCATTCACAACGATTTAATACAATAGTGTTCTCGTGTTATGTAATGTCATCCCAAATTATTCATCGTTATTATTAGTCATGCATTTCTGTTTGAGCTGCACGCGCTGAATGAAGGCTACCGTTAAACTGGAGCACTTAGTTTGCTAGCGCGTTATTTAACTCAAAGAAACGCATCCAATATGAGATTATGATACGCAGTTTTCGCACTTTATTGCGTGTAATAACACGTTTGTCACGTGACAAATGAAAGAAAGACTCAGAAGGTAAAGTAATTCATGTTCTCTGTAAATACATTTTTACTGCATTATAATGATTTCTTAATTCAGAATATGATCAATATTGCGTAGGTGGATGTGTTCTGGGAATTTGGCTGTTAAAAGTATAACATTTAAAGCCACTTAAATGAACAAAATAACTCGAATAAAGATTCGTTCATTTTGATGAACAAGAGAGTCAGTAAAATGATCCAAACTTCCCATCACTAGCACACAGCATTGTTTTGGATGTAGGGCTGTATGATATAGCCTAGCTAAAAAATTATCACAATATAATGTTTCATATCGTTCGGTATCGATAATTATTGACATTAGGGATGTCAACGATTAATCGACAATCGATTAATTGTCGATAATACATTTAATCGATACAACTTCTCGATCATCGATTAAGCAGGTTCATGCGCGTGCGTGCTGCTCAACTGCGAAACAAAGCGAGCACGTTTTGTTTGGGACCATTTTACGTGGCCGACCCCCTAAACATTGCAGAATGGAGGACGAAACAGCAACTTCTTGAGACACAATGTTCTTGAGTGCATTCGCTCCTTAGTGGTCAGCTGTTGCAGAGCGTGCCAAAATCAAAATTGCTTATGAGATGTAGAGGAAAATATCTAGTGGAAAATGAGAACGTTATGTTACTCGCACACTATTGGCTGGTCAGTGGGAACTGCATGAACCAATGGCAGAGTGGCGTAACTGCGCGAACCAATCGGTGCGAAGCCTGCCGAACTGAGCACAGGGGAATCCGCCTATAAAAGATGCTCGAATTGTCATGGATTCAGGTTGGGCTGGGGTAAACGATTATTAATAAAACGATTAGTCGGGCGATTGTTTTATCGATTAATCAACTAATCTAACGACTAATTGGACAATTAATATAACAATTATTTTTTTGTTGCTCGATTAATAAAATCCCTGGCCTGGACATTGCTTGGCTCCGTTAATTGACATTGGCGAACTAGCGTACTGAATAATGATACTATAAGCTGGCTAACGTTAGTCTAACGTTATGTATTTGACTCGTAAACAACCACAGCATGAGTTAGCGCTAACTAACGTTAAGTCGTGACTCGTGAGTTAGCTAACGTTAGACGGATAACGTTAAAACTTACTGCAATCTGCTTGTTAGCTAGATCTAGTAGCTGTCCACTTTGGTGGTGCTGGGCTAACCAAGGCATCTTAGCTCTTTGCAGTTTGTTCGTGCTAGGTTAGTAGCTACCGTTCACATTAGTTCAAAATCTGTTGGAACTATTTTTCTATTTTATTTAACTATTTGGGAAAAAAACAAATTAAATTACTTTATCATTTATGACAGTAATCATAAATAAATACATATAAGCATTGAAGGCTACATGCTGTAAAACGCAAATATTGAGAAATATTGCTTAAAAATAAACAACCTTCTATGCACACAATATTATTATTATTAGTAGTAGTATTTTTAATACATGGAGATGTAGCTAAATCTATTGTACAGTAGACTAATATCATTATTTCTGTAAAAAAAAATTCAAAGTTAAACCAAACTTTTATTTTGATGGGTTGCCGTGAAGACCTTTTGAGTTTGTGTGTGTATGATATGATGATAGTTTTTTCTCAAAACGGTAAAATGTTCATGAAGTGACTCTCAGAGTGGCTCTGGAGATGAATTTCATCATGTCATATCGTGTGTGTGTGTGCGGTAAATGAAACCACGCATCTGCGCCATTCATCCACACAGAGACAAGCAGAACATGCAGAGTTAATATTTAAATAGTCTTTTTGCAGTTTAATATACACAGACACTATATCGTGGTATATATCGGCTACAGTGCTCATAGTAAAAAAGTTAGTCTGGAGCCTCGCGCTTAGATAAAGACGGGAGCGACTGAAAGCAGCTGCCTAATAGTGGGTACCGAATATACCCGGTACTACAGAAATGCTGGTACCGTCACATTTTCAGTACTGACTTGGTACCGAAGTACCGGTACTTTGACAACACTATTGGGAATTCTGTGAAGAAGTTGCTGTTTCGTCCTCCATTCTGCAATGTTTCGGTCTCCCACATGTGTGTGGCGAGCTGTACCTCCGGGAACGGTATAAAAAATAAATAAAGAAGTGTCTACGCAAAAATATGACGTTGACGTAATTTTGACGTCGACGTCATCGACGCGCCACTACAGCACTAGATTCAGGTGTTTATCGACTAAAGTGACGATCGCTAGTCGTTCGCACCCGCCACTGTGGCTGGTATACAAGTCAAAGTCACCCGCCACTTTGAAAAACTACCCGCCATTGGCTGGTGCTAATTTCCCACCCTGAATCACCCATCGCTACTGTGTGCTGGGAAAAATGTGCTCTTTCTGTTTGTGTGTAGCATTCATATAATGGTATTTTGACCAGTTGAGAATTAGTGAAGAGCATATAAAATGCGTAAAGGAGTCAAAACATCAGCAGGAATCCCTCTTTCAGACTCGCACACACAAACGATCTGCTGCAAGGAGACGGAAAAAAACTAAACAGGTATGCTTGCTTAAGCATTCTTAGGGTCACATCTTCCTGTTTTTAAGTTAGTTTACATGTCATTGGTCCATGTTGTTCATATATCATTCGAACTGCACCAAAGTTCGTTTGGAAGTGGACCAAGACCCATCTTTTCAGCTGTCTTAGTCTGCTTGTTTGGTGTGCACCAAGGTTCGGATGACAGCGTTCACAGTCACACTTATTCAAAAGACCACACTAACATCGCAATCGCACAAAAGTTCGTTTTAATCGAAACAAACATGCCAAGTGTGAATACACCCTAAAAGACCAAGGGGGTAATCCATCCGCCGGAAACTGAAGCATCCCGGGCGCCGCCATTGTAGCAGAACTTCACCTGCTGTTAGCATTCCATTGACTCCCATTCATTTTGGCGTCACTTTGACAGCGAATAACTTTACATCTGAGGCGTCCAAAGACTCCATTTGTCCATTACTTATTTCTAAAGAAACTCGACAATGTATAAAAGGCTCCATTACCTTGTACCTTACGTTATGGCCCCGTAGAAGCCGTTTTTGTAAAAATAGGCTAACGATTGTGTCATAATCACGCGACTCTCTGTCGCACCGTAGAGAAATTACCGTATAGACTGGCGGAGAAGCTCGCAAGTAATCGGGGGGACGTGGAGGCATAAAGTCAAAGGAGAAGCCCATAGAGAGTCATAAAGTTGCTCCTGCTGCTAGCTCATGGACAGCTAATGCTCACGCTCTCCGTCTCTGCGAGATTCGGAAGGGAATGATTCAGATTTCTCTCGGCACAGCTACTAGAAGACTGCAAACGGTCAGACACGTTGCTCACGTCACCAAGCTCAGTTTGAGCCTGCGCAGTTCGCCTGGCGATCAGGAAGTGAGTGCTTCAAATGGGCTTCACTTTTCTCCGTTGAAATCTATGGGGTCGCTGTGTCCATCTTATATACTGTCTATGTAAAAGACAGAGCTTTCATGCACACGTAAGGCCGCCTCACAAACAGCTTGTGAGTACCAAATTGATCTTAAATAGTCAAATGCACACAAATTTATGTACAAAATTACCGTCTTGAGTATGCACGTAAACGTAATAGTTTTTTTCATAAGTGAACAGTTGAAAAAAAAGTTGTGTAACAGTATATTGGATCCGTGCAGCTCTTAAAGTTACAGTAGCCTAATAATCCTGCTGGTGTCTCTGATTTTTTCTGTCTTTTTTTGTTATGGCACTCACTGCTCTTGAATGACTAACTTTTGTGACCTTTAATTGTAAGAATTAATCTGTATTTCCTACCTCAATACTACTGTTAGACCTACCTGAAAAAAAACTTAATGCACTGTTTACTTTATTTGTATCTTTATTATTTGTGCTACTGCTTGTAAATTGTTTTTGTTCTTATTTAATTACTGACTGTTTACTTGCCTTTTTAAAAAATTCAATTCAGAGTTTGCAACAATTGCCCCATTGTAAAAATGAAATTCAGGGCCTGAATGAATGGCTGTAAAAATCCTAATTGAAGCATCCCTATAAATAGTTCGGTATCGGCAGATACTGCTTCCTGTGATCGATCGGTTCCGAAAATCCTGATCGGAGCACCCGTAGTCACCGTTCCATTGCATCTTAAACTTCTGACTGAGTGTAAATGCACTTATCAACTATTGCAGGAAGCCTAGTGTCTTTCTCTCTCTGTCATAGCCCTGTTTAAGAGCAGTCATCTGCCGGCACAATGGTGTGTGATGATGAATCAGCTGCAAAGTTGCATATGTCTGCAAAATGCAGTAAAACAATTTGTGCTCCAACTATTTTGTTTATTAGAACTATAATAAATAATATAATATTCTTACTTTTACAAATAAGGTAGATGCATTCCCTTCAAAGGAGCTGCTGTATTTCTGAATAGTGGTTATTTGTCTTAAATAGTTGTTGTTAAACTCATACAATGTGCCTTTTGAGGTTTTTTTAGTGTTTAAAATTTTGCTAAAAATGTATGCATTGTGTTTAGAGGTAATGTATTAAATTATTTTACAAAATGGTTATTAAATGGTTTTACTTGTGTATAAGATAAACTATAAACACCTGTCTAAACACCTGTCTGTCTAATAGCTGGTGGTCAAGACATATATGGACATGGATCAAGACTCAGAGGAGGAAAAGCAGCAGTATTTGGCTCTGGCTCTTCACTTGGCCTCTGAGTTCTTCCTGCGAAACCCCAACAAGGATGTACGGTTACTCGTGGCCTGCTGTCTCGCTGACATCTTCAGGATCTACGCTCCGGAGGCCCCATACACATCACATGACAAGCTCAAGGTATGAAATGTACTCCTGAAAAGAAAAACATCTCATATTAATTTCTTGATAAACTGTACTCCTGCTTATGACACACACTAAACGTGTATGACTTTAAAACTGATCACAAACTTGCACCTCACGTCAAGCTGACTTTTTTTTTTATCCTGCACACAATCTCATCACCTATCTGAGATTGTCTTTATAGCTCAAGCACACCAATGTCATTAATTTTCACTTTTTTCCTCACATCTAGGAAATTTTTCTCTTCATTACACGGCAGTTGAAGGGATTAGAGGACACTAAGAGCCCTCAGTTCAACAGATATTTTTACTTGCTAGAGGTGAGATTGTTTGTTTAATCAATCAGTTCATTTATTTAATATATTGACAAATATATTTTTTGTGTATGAATGTTTGGTAACACTTTACAATAAGGTTCATTTATTAAACATTAGTTAATGTATTAACTAACATGAACTAACAATGAGCAATACATTTATTACAGTATTTATTAATCTTTGTTAATGTTAGTTAATATGAATAAAGCTGTTCATTGTTTGTTCATGTTAGTTCACAGTGCATTAACTCATGTTAACAAGATTTTAATAAAGTATTAGTAAATGTTGAAGTTAACATTAACAAAGATGAATAAATGCTGTATAAGTGCAGTTCATTATTAGTTAACGTTAACTAATGTAGTTAACTAATGAACCTTATTGTAAAGTGTTACCGAATGTTTTGAATTAAATATTCATGCTCAGTTTTTTTTGTCACCAATATAGCAGCAATAATTTCAAATTTGTTTTTCATTTAATATTTAGCATGTAGTCTGATTGTCATAGCTGAAAATGTTAACTTTGACCTGCACAGAACCTGGCATGGGTGAAGTCCTACAACATCTGTTTTGAATTGGAGGACTGTAATGAGATCTTCATCCAGCTCTTCAAAACCCTATTTTCTGTCATCAAGTAAGTTTAATTTTAGTGAGTTTAATCATATCTTCTGTTACGCAACTGGGCTTTTTTTAATCAGGACTTCTCTCTTTCAGTAACAGCCATAATCAGAAGGTGCAGATGCACATGTTGGACCTGATGAGTTCCATCATCATGGAGGGAGATGGAGTGACGCAGGAGCTACTAGACACAATCCTCATCAACCTCATCCCTGCTCACAAAGTAGGCCAATGACTTCTTGCATCTTATTTCCAAGTTCAGTCCCAGATAGTGTGTGATTCGACCTCTTTCTGTGCTTTAGAACTTGAATAAGCAGGCATATGACCTGGCCAAGACTCTTCTGAAGAGAACGGTTCAGACCATCGAAACCTGCATCGCCTCAGTGAGTCACAAAATCATCCGTTTGAATTTAGTACAGTTCAATGTGTTCAATTCCCATTGTAAAAAGACAAAATACTATTTCAGATGTTGTATTAACTAAATCTCTTTCTCTGTAGTTCTTTAATCAGGTGTTGGTGATGGGAAAGTCCTCCGTGAGTGATCTGTCTGAGCATGTATTTGACCTCATTCAGGAGCTCTTTGCAATTGACCCTCTGCTCCTTGTCTCTGTGATGCCACAACTTGAGTTCAAATTGAAGGTGACTAAATGCACATATACTTGTGCACTTGCTTGCATACAAACCTATTTAGATCAAGAATAGATCTGTTTGTTGTTGTTTGTATAGAGTAATGATGGAGAGGAGAGGTTGGCTGTGGTGAAACTGTTGGCTAAACTCTTTGGAGCAAAAGACTCTGAACTGGCCACTCAGAATCGCCCACTCTGGCAGTGTTTTCTGGGCAGGTGAGGCTACCATTTAAAAATATTGGACTGAAAGACTGATTTTGAATATTTATAATTTGAATGTTTATTGAATTCAGATTTCCTTCTTTTTTTTTCTTCTTTTTTTTCAAAGGTTCAATGACATTCATGTTCCCGTGAGACTGGAATGTGTGAAGTTTGCTAGCCACTGCCTGATGAACCACCCAGATCTTGCCAAGGATCTTACAGGTGTGTTCTGGTTAAATGTGATTTTTGCTGTTTTTTTCCATCATTTCTCCATTTTAAGCATCTTATGTAACTTGTGATCTATTTGTCACATCAGATTTTCTAAAGGTGAGATCACATGACCCAGAGGAGGCAATCAGACATGATGTCATTGTTACCATCATCAATGCAGGGAAGAAAGACCTGAACCTGGTGAATGATCAACTGTTGGGGTTCGTCAGAGAGAGGATGTTGGACAAGAGGGTGAGAAAGATAGAAGTACACAAATAGATCTGTGCTCAATTCAAGTTAGAGCTGCATGATTCTGGAAAAAACTGACGTTGTGATATTTTGTTTTTCTGTAATATACATTGCAATATGACAAAAAGTATTTGGCAAAAGTGTATCTGCATAGAACATTAAAAAAAAAAAAAAAAAATTCGGGTAACCATTAGGGCTGGGTAAGTTAACGCGTTATTATCGCGTTAACGCATTAATTAACAGGAACAATTATTTTATCTTGCATTAACGCAGTTTTTATTATTATTATATTGAAAGTCCATTGCTCAGTGGCCCTGAATACACATACAGACAAACCATGGGTCACAGGAGGGGTAGGATGTTGATCTACTGGCTTGGGATGGGCGTCATCACGCGTCTCAAAAAATAAGAGCATTTGGGGTGGGCCCAAAGAAGGTCGCACACCGAATGAGAAGCGTAGCGGCGCGTCTTGGACAACTCAAGGTATCGCACACCGGACTCGCACATTCTCAGTTTATGGCCAGCAATACTGTTATGTTTAAGGACATTATGAAATAAAGATTATGTCTGTAATATGTTATGATTGTACTGTACAATTAAATACAATCGTTGCTGAATCGAGTCTGAAGTCTGAACACTACCTCAGAGCGTCAGATAACATGAGGAATTTTCATCCACGCAGCTGATTTATGGAAATGAATGTAACAACTAAATGTATCTTGGAGCACAGGTTGAAGTCAGTAGGCTACATTAACGACGATATGAGACAAATATAATGTAAATTTAATCTAAAACTATGTAAATGGAGGAGGATTTCGATCAGGGTCCTGAGCCGTTGCTGGGCGCTGCCGGTGTGTGTACATTGTATGAAAATAATGTGCTTGAATTTTAAAGACGCGGTGCGGCGCTTCTCGTCCGGTGTGCGACCCCCCAACATGAACATTTTCATATTAAATCTCTTCCAGGCGGCGGTGTTCAGACTAAAAAGTCCCCTAGCCTGCACAGTGAATCCCAGCTGTGTACTTTTTTGTACTCAACCACTTCACCTCACTCTAACAGGGACACTTCCGACTGGACACAGACAGTTTATACTGCTCCGTGTTAAAAGAAAAATGTTTCTGCTGGTACCTGTTCAAAAAAAGAAAGAAAAGAAAAACGATTTATAAATGTTACCTTGCTGTTGCTCGGAAGGTGCCTGTTATAATGTTATGATCGTGACTCTGAGGGTAACTTGTTTTTTTATTATTATAACAAACTAGATCAAATATTAATGCTCTGGCAGTGGCAAATAGCTTTGGTTTTATATTTGATTTGATTACATTAATGTTTAAGTTGAGATTTACAATAAATATTTCAACTCCTACTGTGTAAAGGGAATATTGCTGTTAAAAAGCACCTTATTTGATTAAAGTGTTTGCAAACCAAATTTTATAGCACTTTAGTTTATATAGCAGTACTTTTCAAATAAAAGTGCAGAATACACTACTTTTGAATTCATTATTAAATTTTACGATTAACTATGCGATTAATCACAGAAAATCGTGCGATTAATCACGATTTAAAAAAATCCTTTTAGGACTAAACAATTTGAAAAAACTTTGTTCACACTTGGGTATACTCTGTACAAGACAATTTCATAGGCTACATTCTATCACTATATGTGACCCACTTTTGACTATAAAATAATTAATATTTTAGTGTGATTATTATTTAATAATATTAGGCCAAATAAACTTTTGTACTGTAAAATAAAAATATATATTAAATAATTGTATAATAAGTCATACAATTTTTAATTATTATCTAATAATTTTGGCTTGATTCATTTACTCTGAACTGAGATGCAGAAACACTACCATGAGCTGCACATTTAAAACCTGCATATATTTATTTAAATTAAATCCAATCCAATCATTGATTTGATAATTGCACTCAGCCATATTGCAGTATCAGTTTTGTTTTGATATTTGGTGGAGCCCCAATTCAAATCCTTCTAGAATGTAAATGCAAAGAGAACTGAGAAAAAAACAAGTAGAATCCCACATTTCCCTCAACTTTAAATTTGTATGTTTTGATTCAGTGGCGTGTTCGTAAAGAAGGAATGATGGGTTTGGCTCAACTGTATAAGAAGTACTGTCTACATCATGAGGCCGGGAAGGAGACCGCTTCGAAAATCAGCTGGATCAAAGACAAACTATTACACATCTACTACCAGAACAGCATAGATGACAAGTAGGAGCCACACACACATGTACACACAAATTATTTCATGTGATTCATTGAAAATTTTATTTTCATTGAAACAGTGCAGCATGTCTAATATGGAAACTTCAGATTCTTAAAGTGTGTTTGTGTATTAGGTTGCTGGTGGAGAAGATCTTTGCTCAGTACATGGTTCCTCACAGTCTGGAGACTGAAGAGAAGATGAAGTGTCTGTACTACCTTTATGCCTGTCTGGATACTAACGCAGTCAAGTGAGTCTTAATCGATTGATTCCGGTTTTTCAAAAGCTTCCTCAGATTACCAAGAGAGAGTCTCTGGTTCTCATCTGACAGTTTTGGGCAGTATCACAGTACTTCTATTAACAGCAATCATCCTACTGATGTGTTCAATTATATCAAGAAGAGTGTCTTTTTGTTTTTCAGAGCACTGAATGAAATGTGGAAGTGTCAGAATATGCTGAGAGGGCTGGTTCGAGAACTGCTGGACTTACACAAACTGCCTACAGTAAGTCACACAAAAACACTACGGGGCCATTCACACAGAATGTGTTATTTCATTCCACTGCATTTCTCCCCCCCCACCCCCCATTGTTTTTCTATGTAAACACGAGCTAGAAGGAAATATTTGACCATTGTGCTTGCGTCTTCCATCTTTTGCGCTTTTAAAAACGCGTTACTCGCGTAAAAAAAAGTTTAAAAAAAAAACGTGCCTCGATCGTGCTTTTTGTTTTCTCCGTTCCGATGACTCGCGTTTTGTGTGAACTGTCCCTGATACTGTCACCTACATATGTGAATCTATTATTAGAACATGTACACAAAAACACACCAGTGTTTCCCGTTAATTACCTAGACCCTAGCAGGGGTGTAATGGTTTCGCAGTAGATATCGACCCGTATTGTTCTCCACCTGCGATTTGATGGTGCATCTATAATATGGTTAGTTGAGGCGTTAAACAGACAGAATTCTGCCGATGTGTTTTCTGTCGATGGATACGCAGAAAGCCGCATTTAAGACATTGGACTGCAATACTAAATAAAGTTCTCTTTCAAGTCGTCTTGCGTTTGAATGGACAAATTCTCACAAAATTTGTCTAAAATGTACCCGTCTTGACGAGTATCCTAGCAAACGTACCACTTTAAATAAGAATGATTCTCTAATTTATACAATGAAGACTATGCAATGCTATTTTACATTTGCTATTTTACTAGTTCTAGCCAATCACAGACATTTCCGATGAGCGTGTACAATAGGCAATCAGAGTTGTTACGATTCCGCTCAACAGCGCTCAACGCGTCACATTTTTTAAATTGCAGTACCGACTGGTACCGAAGTCTGTACTTTTTGACAACCCTAGTATGCCATGTGGTTGATGTTCAGTGTTGCTAGCTGAGCAGAAACACATAATCATGTTTCTCTTGGCCCCCTCAAAGTTGTGTTGGATTTTCTTCTCAGCGTGAAGGTTACGAAGCCCATCTATCACTGTTTTTACATGTTCGTAGAGTTAGTTTCTGTAGTAAATATATAGGCTATAATCTGTGTGTTTACACAGCCCTTTTTAAAAATGGCAGGTGCTGGTGTTTCGCGTGCGTTCGGCCAATCAGCATATACTAACGTCACGGATGGTTCCTATAGTGCTGGTTCAGACCCTACTCTGAAGTAGGAGCTAAATTAGTTCCTCCAAAAGGAGTTCCTAGAACTAAAATCGTTCCTGCGGTGTGAACGCGCCAAAAACCGGGAACTTCCGGTTCCGGTTGTGTTGCTGCGCACAGACAAACGTTGAGGTTATATTGTTCAGGAGCATGTTCAAAATAAATTAAAACCCTCTCTAAGTTCGTCATCCTTTGGACAAACTTTTTCCTTGCTGGAAAAAACAGCGACTACACTCTTCATCTTCTCTACCGCAGTTAAACCAGGCCTCACCAACTCTTTTGCGTATTCCGTGGGCGGGTATTATTTAAATGAGGAACATTATGACTTCATAAGATCCGGAAAAAGTGTGTTGTAGTCCAAACAAGCTGTTCGTTGTAGTTCTTGAAAAGTGGATTCTGTTAAATAAAATATCTCCCTTTGGAGTAACCTTGAAGATCTGTTTATTCTCCAACAGCAACATTACAAACTTACTAAAGTTGAAAAAGGGAAAAATCATAATTGGACCCCTTTAAATAAGTATATAGTCTCTTGCGCTGTGTTTCAAAGTGATGCACACACTTTGCTCACACGATCAGCTCATGATCTGTTTTCTGCGACAGAGTGGTTCACAGTGAATGGAGCTAATACAATCCCTGCAAGTGCTGCAAGTTTAACAGGCATTAGGGAATTCAATTGTGCTTTCAGACAGATTTGTAATAAATAATTTGTAAACCTGTTGTCACAAACACTTATAGGTCTCCCTGCAGTTTTCTGCTAAAATAAAAGCTTGAGGGTTTAACTCTGGCAAGTGAAGAAATTGAGTGATAAATATTATAATTTTACTATTGTTTAAGTAGAAGAATATACTTATTATAAAATATTAATTTTACAGTGTAGTTGAATTACGATAGTAATATTATAAAATCTCACTCAGAGGTATCGGGCCGGAGAAATTTTAATTGAAAGAACTGCGAGTAAATTAAGTAAATTAACTTACTGTTAGAATTTTATGCTGTTAATATTGTGGCAGTTTTTCCCAGTGGTATCAAATATGGTATTGAATATTGATATTTTTCAAGGTATTGTATCAAATTATAAATCGAGCTGCTTTTGCTTGTAGATGTCAGCCATGTCCACAGCACGTCCTATTATACTAGATATTCATTTATATGAAAAATATTCTAGAAGACATCTAAGTGCATTATTATATTTACATACATTTTACATGCCAAAGCATACAAATGACAGATACAGTGACAGACAAAAATATGTAATGGTACAACATTGGTTTATAATAGCAACTTGTACTAATGTTAAAAATATACTAATCAAACAAATGTTCAGCTAAAAACTAGTGAAAGAAAGAAAATTGTGGTGGTGATCAAAGCAGCAGTTTGTTCTTATTTTGTGACTGTGGAGGAATGACTGTTGGTTTTTCTCTTTCTGCAGTCTGAAGCAAACACCACAGCCATGTTTGGAAAACTTATGAACATTGCTAGTAAGTACACACACACTATATATATATATATATATATATATATATATATATATATATATATATATATATATATGTATATATATATATATAAATTAAGTTATTGAATCCAACAAGTTTTACAATGTGTGCTTTTGTCTCTCTCTCTCATATTCTCAGAGAATCTCCCAGACCCAGGCAAAGCTCAGGACTTTATGAAGAAGTTTAATCAGGCTCTGGGTGAAGATGAGAAACTACGTCTTCAGCTTGAGCAGCTCATCAGCCCCACCTGCTCATGTAAACAGGCTGAACAGTGTGTGGTGAGTTTAAGGCAATACCATCACATTTACCACTGCACTTTGCAAGCTCACATTATTACTGATTATAAGCTTGCTGTATAACATGTATATGATAAAGACATGTTTCAACCAACACTTTAACAAGCTATGTAGTTGTATTTAATATTATAAAGATACAAGTTATCTGAGAGTTGAGTTTCCTTTCAGAGGGAAATCACACGGAAGCTGACATTCCCCAAGCAACCCACAAATCCATTCCTGGAGATGGTGAAATTCCTGCTGGAGAGAATCGCACCAGTTCACATTGACTCTGAGGCCATCAGGTAGGGAATGAGGTCAAATGGCAGATGAGAAATGCGTTTTGCGATTTAAAAAAGTTGTTAATGACCATCATCCGGGTTTTTAGATTTAACAGGCTTTGTTGACACAGGCAGCCCAGGCATCTGGCTGAATCTGTTTTGTTCTGTTTTTTTTTTTTTTTTTTTACATTCATTTACGAGGGATGGGTCAATGATCTTGAGCACAAATTGTTTTGGATATGAAAAAATATAACTTGAATAATATTTTACTATATTTATTTCTATTATATTTACTATAACAACTATTGTAAAAATACTGTACATGGACTACAATGCCTAAATTATATAAAATAATGCCTAAATAATCATTTGAGCACTTGCAAAATGACTGCAGACAGTTAGTCCTAAAGATCGTAAATGCTGTGCAGGGTGAAGCACAGTCAGAGAATGTATTCTCTTTTTTTTAAACAACAGAATCTGATACGGACTGTCAGTGCACCTGCAGATGTAAAGGGAGAACATGAATAGGAGAGAAAGAGAAACTGACTGAGTGGGAGAGAGATAAGCGCAATATGGGCCATGTGCTTGTTCCCCCCCCTTAACGGGGTTGTGTAACCGTCTGAATAGCTTTGTACACAGTGAGACACCTTGTGGGGATGAAGTGTAACTGCAGGTATTGTGTAGACTTTTTGGATCAATAATAATTTGTTTGTATGTGTGTATACAGTGCCCTGGTTAAGCTGTTAAATAAGTCAATTGAGGGCACTGCTGATGATGAAGATGAGGGAGTTACTCCTGATACTGCCATCCGCGCTGGACTTGAGCTGCTCAAGGTACTGTTCATAATTACTATGTACTAGTTAAAAGTTTTCAATGTAAGGGAAAACAGGATTTCTAGCTCTTTTGAAATAAGTTTTAAGAAATATGTAGACATACAATGACATTTAAAATTAATATAAATACAAGTCAGTTGCTACAAAAAGCGTAGGCTATTGTTCCATTTAATACCAAGTGTCTTTGACTCATTCAGTAATTTTCTTAAATTGTGTGTTTACACTTGGCATGTTTGGTTAGATTAAAAGGAACCCTGGTGCGATTTCTCTGTTAGTGCGGTTCATTTGAATAAGTGTAAAAGCTGCCATCCAAAGCTGCCTTTGTGCGCAGACCGAGACAGCTGAAAATATGAGTCTTGGTCTGCTTCCAAGCGAACTCTGGTGCGGTTCGAAATAAAATATATGCACACAACATGGACCAAAGACATGTAAACGAACCAAAAACAGGACATGCTGTCACAAGATGCAACCCTAAAAAGGACAGAATGCTCAAGCATAGCTGTTTTTTCTCGTCATAGTCGCGCTGTTGCCCATCACAGTTCGGTACAGACATCAGAACCGCATCTCCTCGCAGCAGATCGTCATTTGTGTGTGTGACGGAGGAATTCCTGCCGCTGTCTTGACACAATTACACCTTTTATAAGCTCTTCACGTGTTGTCAGCTCCATCATATACCATCATTTGTACGCACTTATGGCCCAGCACACAGCATTGTTTTGGATGTTCGACAAGTTCCGTCGCAAAATAAACATAATAAAATCCCTTTTTTCCCTTCTTCTTTAGGTTCAGTGTTAAAAATGACAGTGTGAACGCTAAGAAAACCAGGACTAAATGTATTTTCTTTCTTGTTTTTTGTCTTGAACAAAAAAGTTCTAAGCTTGCTGTTCTGCTTTTCCTACCTCAGGTTTTGTCATTTACTCACCCCACTGCATTCCACTCAGCTGAGACTTATGAGTCTTTGCTGCAGTGTCTGAAGATGGAGGACGATAAAGTGGCGGAAGCAGCAATACAGATCTTCAGAAACACAGGACAAAAGATTGAGACAGAACTGCCACAAATCCGCTCGTATGAACACCTCCCAAATGCATACACACAACATCTTAAACTCATTATATACTTATTGATACAAACTCTTCAGTCTCATCAACTTTATTAAATACCAAAAAGTAAAAATGTGTAGTTAAATGTTCTCTAAATCTGTGTACAGGACTCTAATTCCCATACTACACCAGAAGGCAAAACGAGGCACCCCCCACCAGGCCAAACAAGCGGTCAACTGCATCCATGCCATCTTTCACAACAAAGAGGTCCAGTTAGCACAAATATTTGAGGTAAATCTATGTGCATAAAAGCATATTCACAAATCCAGTCGTTGCTTAAAATGCCACCAAATGTATAACACATTACTTTTTTTGACCGTCAATACCTGTGAACGTTACGATAATGGAAGAAATTGAGTTTTTACTGCATGCAAGTTTTTCAGATATGCCTTTTTGTCTCTGTTTCTTCAGCCATTGTCTCGCAGTCTGAATGCAGATGTGCCTGAACAGCTGATCACTCCACTCGTGTCTCTTGGACACATCTCCATGCTGGCCCCGGATCAATTTGCTTCACCCATGAAGTCAATCGTAGCCAATTTTATCGTGAAGGACCTTCTGATGAATGACAGAGTGAGCATATTGATGTATTATTCTGCTTTAGGCATGTAGGAATCATTTTATTGCCTTGCATGGTAAACTAACCCTCTTTCCCTGTCAGTCTGTGGGAAACAAGAATGGGCGGCTCTGGACAGCTGATGATGAGGTTTCCCCTGAAGTGCTGGCTAAGGTAAATGTCTTTGAGTAATCAGGTTGAAAACAACATTTCTTGTTGATTTGTGTGTGTGTATACATGTGCATGTCTGTCTGTGTTTCCAGGTGCAAGCCATTAAGCTGTTGGTCCGCTGGTTGCTGGGAATGAGGAATAATCAGTCTAAATCTGCTAACTCTACTCTCAGACTCCTCTCAGCCATGCTGGTCAGTGAGGGAGACCTCACCGAGCAGAAGAAAATCAGGTACTAACTGGGTGTCCAGACTCCCCCAAGTAATTTTCTGTAATTATGAAAGCTGCCCTAATCCTGTAATGGACCTCTAACCTTTGTGTTTGTGGACACAGCAAGTCTGACATGTCTCGACTGAGGCTTGCAGCGGGGAGCGCCATCATGAAACTGGCACAAGAGCCTTGTTACCATGACATCATCACTCCAGAACAGTTCCAGCTCTGTGGACTCGTCATTAATGTGAGTTCAGCCACGTGGACACGTATGGAACACTTTTTAGGAATGGGCTGACATTAAAGTTATTAAATTATATTAAAATTACAATAATTTTGTTTTAATGGCTTAACATTCTATACCGTCTAAATAAATAAAAACTATCTATAAATCAGTTTAAATTTAACATTATTATGTGCAGTCCAATAATTTAATTTAAGTGTTACCTCAAATACAGTGACACTTTAGATGAAGTCTTGCAAATGCATAATTGTAAAGTCATTTAAGGTCTTAAAAGTACAGCAGCAAAAACGGTTGTCTGTGAGAGCCTAAATTACAACTGTTGGTACATGAAACATTGACTAACATGAGTGGACATATTAGGGCATGCTACAAAAGCATATATTAGCCATTCTACCCAAACTTTGCATTTTTTCAGAATTTTTTTCCCTTTCCCCTCTCTTCATAGGATGAGTGCTATCAGGTGCGGCAGATCTTTGCTCAGAAGTTACATGTTGCTCTGGTGAAGTTGTTGTTGCCACTGGAGTACATGGCTGTGTTTGCTTTGTGCGCTAAAGACCCAGTGAAAGAGCGACGTGCTCATGCCCGACAGTGCCTTCTCAAGAACATCAGTGTCCGCAGAGAGTACATCAAACAGAATCCCATGGCCCATGGTAGTTAACATTTGTTTTTTGGTATAACACTGAAGCAATAACTGTATTTTCTGCAGGATTGCATGAATGACAAAGACCTAAATATCCTGCCTGTTCTCTCATTTTTGTTTTTCAGAAAAGCTGCTGTCTCTCCTGCCAGAATATGTGGTGCCATACATGATCCATCTTCTAGCTCATGATCCAGACCTTACCAAGCCACAGGATTTGGAGCAGATCAGAGACGTCAAAGAGTATGAGTGTTAAACACATTCACACACTTTTGCAGTTTCCCCCTTCTACACACATGATCAGATCATGTATAGCTACATGATCTGACCAATACTCTCAAATTGTAATACTAATTCAAGATGAAAATGTATTTTATCAGGTGCTTGTGGTTCATGCTGGAGGTGTTGATGACAAAGAATGAGAATAACAGCCACTCATTTCTGAGGAAGATGGTAGAGAACATCAAACAAACAAAAGATGCACAGTCCCCAGACGACCCAAAGGCAAACGAGGTCCGTATCATCAACAAATCATGTTTAGTGTTTATTTATTTCTGAATCCCAGTGTGTTTTACTCTATTTTCATGCATTTACAGAAACTTTACATTGTGTGTGATGTGGCATTATTTGTGATCGCAAACAAGAGCACTTCATGTCATCTGGACTCCCCAAAAGATCCTGTGCTGCCTTGCAAGTTCTTTACCCCGCCTGATAAGGTAACAACTACTCTGACTACCGGTATGCATAATTACGCTTTACATGTGACCTGACTACGAAACTCATTCCATCTGTTCCTATGTACAGGATTTTGTCAATGATAAGGAATATCTCTCACCAGAGGCAAAAATAGTTCTGCAGACAGGGAAAATCCAGGTAGGTTTTGTCACCTCTGTAACTATATGTGAATGATACCCGGATGACACATTTGTGTAAACATTCAGTATATGGCAAAGGCATGATTGCTCAGGTTTTAAAAATATAAACTACTGTTAAAATGTTTTTGGTTGGCAAGAAATTAATATATTTAGCAAGGACACATTAAATTGATCATAGTGACAGTAAAGTCTTACATTGTTACAAAAGTTTTCTATTTCCAATAAATGCTGTTTTGAGAGAGAAAAACATAAAGCAGTAAAAGCAGCACATCTCTTCTCAACATTGATAATAAAAAAAAAATTATTGAGCACCAAATCCGCTTATTAGAATGATTTCTGAAGGATCATGTGACACTAAAGACTGGAGTAATGATGCTGAAAATTCAGCTTTGCCATCTCAGGAATAAATTACATTTTAAAATATATTCAAATAGAAAACAGTTCATTTAAACTGTAAACATACTACACAATATTTATTTTAGTGTATTTTGAACAAATACATTTAAATGTAAAAATGTATATTAATATAGAAATTCATTTTAAATTATAGTTCTTACTGTATTAATCAAGTAAATGCTACCTTGGTGAGCATAAGAGACTTTTCACAAACATTAAAAAAATCATACCAATTGGTAGTGTTTATTTATAAAAAATGAGTGCATACATATGTTTTTCACTACATTCAAACATTAGAACATTACTTATAATCTCATAAACTTATAAGTAAATGTATTTTAGGTTCAGCAAACAAAAAGTTTAGGAACTCCTAGTTTGTTGGGAGTTATTTTGGACACGGATAGATCAGTTGGGAGTTATTTTGCACACGGATAGATCAGTAACACTATTGAAAAAATCCATTTTATGTATTGAAATGATGCAACTACCAATTTAATTCCTTGACTGCATTACGTAGCTCAATTGTTACTTAACACATTAATAATTTTCAGCAACCACCAAAGCAGACAGGTGTGTTGGGGGCAGTGAACAAACCTTTAACGGTAACTGCTCGGCGACCGTTCATTAAAACCACCACCTCCGACACAGGGAGCAACGCAAGCACTAACTCCCAACCCAGCTCGCCTGCAACAAATAAGAGCAGGTTTGTGTTTATCAGAATTGATTTATTTTTACTTTTCATTCACTAGTTGATTAATCTTTACTGCAGGAAGTGTCATCCTTATCAAGAATTTACAACTTTCTCTTTCTCTATCATAAAGGGATGTGAGTTCTGAGGCTTCAGAGACGGGGGCGAGGGAGAATGAGGAGAATCCAGTGATTACAAAAGCAGGAAGTGTAAAGAAGGTCAGACATATCCCATGTAAACACTGAAAATGCTGGACTTTCACACTTCTGTTGTCCCTTATTCATTTTTTTGCTCTCTCTTAGGAAGAGGCGGCTCAGCCCAGTGGGAAGAAACGTGCTGCACCTGCAAGTGACGGCACAGAGAACAGCGTGTCTTCAAACCCCTCTGCAGTGTCAGTGCCCCCTGCCAATAAACCACGACGTGGCCGACCCCCTAAAAACCCTGCGGTTGTTGCCACACCAGATAAAGAGGCTGGAGCTACGACAGGGGGAGGGTCTGGGCGGGGCCGGAAGAGGGCAGCACCTGCTCAGGATCCCGCCACCACAGCCTCAGCTGATTCAATCAGTGTCAAGACACCAAAACAGCAGAAAGAAGCAGAGCCCAAAAGAGCGGGGCCGCAGAGACAGATCGACCTGCAAAGGTAACTGAGTGACTTTTCTGTACATTATTCATAGTATGATATAAATCACTTGTAGTTTTACTGGAAATTAATCTAGAATTTCCACTTTACCACTAGGCCTGCATTTGATGATCTATGAATGCTTTCACACCATTTCCGAAGATGAATTTTTATTTATTATTTTTGTTTTCCTGTATGCTGAAAATAACTCAAAAGCCGTAATATTTAATATTTGGGAGGTGTCTTTGGTACCATGAGTGCCACCAGAGTTATTATAGAAATGCTTGCAGAGCTAGAGAATAGTGATGTGCTATAAAATAGGGAAGTTTGGCCTTGGTTTCTAATTGGTTAACGCAGCGTTCCAGCCAGGCTAAGATACATGATATACAGTGCCGAACCCATTTATTAACCTTTGTATGTCAGGGACTTTTTCTAGCAGGAGGATGGCATCTAATGAATTTGCTTACTAAAACATTCACATCATGACATCACGTAAAACATAAATCATTCAATGGAAATAATAGAAGTATCTTGTAACTTTAATTGTGCAGTATACATTTCTAGCACCACATTGTTGTTAAGTAGTAGAGGTATATTGTTTTATTAGCATAAGTATAATTAATAATTAAAATAACTTGTTATTAGCAAGCAGCCTGTTATTCACAGGATACTATCATTTTCATTTATACTTTTTGGGGTTTTGTTTTAGTATGTTTTTATTTGAATGCATGTAAATTTGCATGGGCGCTGGACAAGGGAAGAACTTTTTCTTGTGGCCCTATTCATGATAAAATCACCCCCGTTTGTTAAACCGCTTTTTCATTGAACACATGAATGGCTAGAGTGCATTTCACATTCATTTTTACATGCACATTTTTTTTATTTTTGCTCAAGATCATTTGAAAACCTGTATGCCACATTCTGTCACCTTTAGCTGTTATTGAATTCTTTTATGTGGAGTTGAGGCAGGTGTTTCTTCTGTTTAAGATCAGTGAGGGTAGCACAGCGAGAACAGCATGCGTACCAAGACACCCGCCTGTCTCAGAAGACTTATGGAAGTGAAGGGGAGACAGAGAGAGAATTTGAGTCCAGCCCAGAGTATGTACTCTCACTCACACAGCTACAGGAGCAGCAGGAAGAAGCCATTCTCGAGCAGCTCAGGGGTGCAGCAGGCCCCAAACTGAGAGAATCCACCTATGCAGCAGAGCAGGGGGAGCTGTCAGTGAGTGTCTGAGGGAGAGCTTCATTTAGCACTGGTGTCATAATGTAACCTTGAGCACTCAAGCAGTTCATGTTGCTTGAAGGAATAGTTCCCTAACATGAAAATTGTCATTTACTTTACCCTAATGTTGTTCCAAACTGTATCAATGTTGCCGTTTTTCATTGAATTGAAAGTTTGAAGAATGTGCTCAAGCAACTTTTTTTTATTATCAATGTTGAAAACAGTAGTAATGCTTGTTCTTTTGTTGAAACTGATAAAAAACAATTCCCAGTATTCTTTGAATAGAATGTTTTTGTTTATTTTTTTATCTTTGGATCAATGTAATGCATCCTTACTGATGAAGCAATTAATTTCTTAACTTTTTTTAATTCCTACTGACCCTCTGTTCTAAATTTCTACTTTTATGTTTCACAGAAAATTGTTAAAAAAAAAAAAAAAAAAAAAAAAAAGGTACACTGGTGTGCAACGACATAGGGACAAGTAAATATTGACAATTCTTTCTAAGGTTTCTGCTGGCCCACATGGAATCTCACCTGGCCTAGATATCAGTACTTGTCTTACTGTCTGTCATACTCTGCTATAATGCAAATAGTTGATTTATGTTTTGTTTGCGTTTCAGGTAAAGCGTCGGTTAGTGAAGACGAGGACGGTCCGGCAGTAAATGTTTGAATGACCGAACGAAGACACGCATCTACTTAAACATGAAATGATCTTCACAAACCTGAACTGTCTTTACCCCACACCTCAGATGAATGAATTCTTTAGATTCAGATGTTCAAACTTGTATGTAGAAACACAGATCTGTTTCTCTTCATTAGTTTTCTTTTTTGTTTTGTTGAAATTGTTCTCGTTGCGCTCTTCCTCTGTCTGGAGCCACTTTTAAAAACAAACATTTGAAAGAAAAAAAAATCTGTTTTAATCTGCTCTAAGGTTGCTTATTAAATACATGGAAAGATTTTTTTTACTGTTTTATCTCCCTCTCCTCTTTTAACCCTCTATTAAATCCAAATATTGTCATCAAATTTCTTTGATTGCAAGGATTCATTGAGGCTCATTTCCTGCATTCATTTAGTTGACCTCTACATTTACAGTGCAAGGACTGCAACACTGTGATTAGTAATGCTGCTATTTATTCTGCTGGGTGTATGAGCATGCATTCCTCATTCAAGGGACACCCTGCATTTGCATTAATTCTAAATATTGTTCCAATATTCAAGTAGGATATTCCATTTAATTCCCCCCACACACATTTTTAACCATTATAAAGCTGTTTTTCACCAAATTACATTCTTAGAATATGCATTTCACATCTACTGACATGAAGTAATAACTTGCACAGAACAGAGATTCACAGATAAGTTAATTTTTCACTTTTTTAATTCAAAAGAATGACAGTTTCACAATAAATAACCATGCTTGTACGGCTCGAGTAGGTTTGTTTCTGTCTCGTTTTGTAAAGGAGTTTAAAGTGACTAAAGCCAGAGCCTATGACCTGCATTTCTCCTTTGACAGAAGTTTTTGTCCTTTTATTCACTTCGTGCAATATTGAACAAGGTGATCACTACAGGAAGACAGTCTTTTTGTTTTTGTTTCATTTTTGTTTTTCATACAAAATATAAATCCAGCCATCGATGGTGCATTCTAGAGATGAACAGTACTTTATCCCCCCAAAAAACTTGGCTGTATGTACATGAGAAAGGTGTATGAAAGCAACTAGCTGTGAAAGTGGGGGCATTATGAAAACAGATGGTATGTGGGAAAAATGCTAGCAAATAGAGGGAGGTCAAGTAACAAAGGGAGAAAATAAACCTTTTAACAATTCGCCCCTGCAAGAACAGAACACTAGGTAAAAAACAGGTTCACAAAGCATTGTGTGGCAGTACTTGCTCTTGGCCCGTTTGCTTTGAAGCATCTTTGTAGAATAGAAAACTCTAGCTGTTTGATTCATGCTTGGAACATCAGTTTGAGACGTGTGAAATATTAAATAATATCTGCAGCCTGCGAGTGGAAATCTGAATACAAATGCGGTATGATCAAAAACACACCCCACCTCACACTGAGACTCTTTTAAACCTCTACACCAACTAGTTGTGTGCCTTAACAGTTTTTGATGCGCCTCACCTTCTTGATTGTTCCACAACTGAAAAAGCCAATCATTATTAGAGGAGAAACTCTTGTCTCTTCACTTTCTCATCTCTGCATGTACAAACTTTTAATACATTCTTCAAAAAACAAAACAAACCTCAAGGCAACTCGAGGTATATCTGTCCGTGATCAAGTCGAAACCCTACAGCTGCCTTGAAAAGTAGTAGAAAGGATTTGTGGCCACCGATACCACATCGACCCCTTTGTCAAAAAGAGGGAAAAGTGAGAAGGGACATCTTCCTTTGATTAAAAAAATAATTAACACTTCACCCAATACGTTTGAAACCATGTCTGCACTCACAACGTAACACCATGTCATCTGGCCATTTCAACTACTATACAGACTGATTAGTGCAAAGGAAAGCCAAAAGAAACATTAAAAGAATCAAATGAGCAAATAAAACACTTGTTCATCGTCAGAGCGTCAAATAGAAGGGGTCCAATTAATCTCAAAATTGTTTTTATATACTAAATATCCCATTCAAATAAGCAAATCCCAAAACAATTTTATAGTGTACAGATAGAAGAAGAAAAAAACATTCCTGCTATTTTGCCTTTTAAATGTACACAACCTTAAATATACTAATTTACATGTTCCAACATTGTTTCACAGATGCAAGTGGGAGTTTCTTTTAGTGTGAAATGACGGTGATACAGGCTGTATCTTTGTTGGGTTTCTTTAAAAGGGAAGTGACGTCTTAAATTTAAGAGGGAAAATTATTGTAGCAAGGCAAAAACAAAGTGACAATGATGGGAGGAAGAAGACAAGACGGGGGACGTGAACATTTGCTAGAGATAGATGATGACTAATTGTCTTGCAGTCTAACTGCTGATCTTACCCAAACATTCACTCTGAACACAAACCAAGATGGCTGATGCACGTGTGGATGGTTGGGTGTGCGAGTGAACGGGTCATGAAGCCGGAGGGGTTTGAGGGAAACATGGCCTGATGAAAAGAACTGGATGATCAGTTGCTTAGTAGCAGTTCTGTCGCTGTCTCCACATCCCATGATTTTGATGACAAGGCTACTATTACTGCATTCTGTTTGGGAGAGAAAGACAGAATGTTACACTCCATTTCTAAGCAACAGTAAATTTGACTGAACAATATCACACTGAAATTACAGCCAGACTGACTTAATCAGAACATCATAGAGAGCTTTTCCACAAGTCAACTGAACTTACAAATGCCAAATTTCATTCTTTCCAATAGTGCCTACAAACATCACAGGAAAAAAAATCCATGAGTGAGAGTGTGTGTGTGTGTGTGTGTGTGTGTGAGAGAGTGAGTGAGTGAGTGTGTGAGTGAGTGTGAGCCAATTGATTAAAAACATGAAATCGCACATTTTTCTGTAATTGATCGCACATAAGCTTTTAAAATATTTTTTATATTGTAATAATTTCACATTTAATCTCCAAATGTAGATTTGAATGTAGAAACTAATGTAGAAACAAAAAAGAGAGTAGCCTATATTTTGAATATTTGTTTTATGGCATCTTTTAAGAAAGAAGGCCAGTACCGATATAATACAGCTACTGATGTCTGAAATGCATTTATTTTTCTCAATTTTAGCCATTAAAACCATTCAGCATTACAGTATAATTAAAAGCTATCAATATCAAAAAATTACAACAACAAAATATTTAAGTGAACTTAAAACAATCTTCACATAAACCTATTGTAATAAATGCCACGTTTACCTGTGCCCTTCAATATATCAGGGCTCATTTTTTTTTTCTATTGGCCCAGTCATATTTTTACTGGCCCTGTCAAAATGCACAAAAAGTTATTGTTTCTGTAGTTTGTTTTACACATGTAACCTTGTAAACAGTGCCCATAAGATTTTCAGGTAGGTCTAACAGGTAGGATATATACAGAAATGTAATAAAGTTATCATACACTTCATAGTCTTCACTGCATACATTATAAATTAAATATAGATAAATCCTTTTTAAAGACACAAAAGTTATTCAGTCAAGAGCAGGGAGTGATTTTCTCTTTGTTTTGTTCTTTGATTATCGCACATTGTGTTTATGCACAGACACATTTCAGTAGGTTCACGTTGTTTCCACACATTCAGGATAATGTTTTGATTTGTTGCCGTGTTTAGCAATTATGATTGGATCCGTGTAGGTATTTGCAGTCAGGTCAAGGTGGTTGGTTAAGGGTTTTATTTTGCATCTCCATGTGGTCCCGTTCGACATCTCAACTTGTCTAAAAAAAATTATTTACCTTGAAAAAGGGTGTGATTAATTTTTTTTATCTATTGACAGCCCTAATTAATATATATATATATATATATATATATATATATATATTATATTATATTATAATTAAATAGTTCAAACTGAACATTAGAATGAGAAAGAAAGGTGATTTAAGTGACAATATACATTTGTAATATTAATTTCGCAATATATACCGCTTTTAATGTATTTTTGACTCAATAAATTCAGCCTTGGGGAGCATGAGAGACTTCTTTCAAAAACATTTAAAAAAAAGTAATGTTTCCCAACTTTTGAGAGGTACTGTAAAACGTTATTTTAAAATTGTAGTAGAAATCTTACCAACCCCAAATTTTTTAATGGTAGTGTATTTGTCAACATGTGAGAAAACATTTACCTAAAAATATTAATACATGAGTAATATGTATATTTTACAGACACTGTAGTACCAACTTTTGTGACATGTGAAATGAAGTGTCATTTTTATTTGATTTTATTTAAATGTATTATAGGTTTAGTCGTTTACTACTATGATGTTCAGGCAAGGTTTGATAACTCAAGAATGCATCTTTAACCAAAGCAATTTTGTCTTGTCTGCCAGCCACTGTGGTGGGCGACCTTAAAACATCTCAGATTATCCTTGGACAAAAAAAAGATGCACAATTATTGTAACTGCTTCACAATCAAACAGAAGCATGTGCGGTACGGTCACTTGTTTCGTTTCAGGAGTCTTGCACTGCAGTAAACAGTCTATTACTTTATCAAAGGAAAGTTCACCCTATTTTCGTGTTATTTAACTTACTCAAGAAAGATTCACCCATGCATGTATTTTAAATTAGTTTTGACAATCATAACTTGATCTTCCGGTGAAAAGACAGACTTCTCTCTGGTGATACATGCCGAACTTCTCCAAACATTTAGTCCGTTATGAATTTCTTGTTTATGAGTTGTTTTTTAAGGACTTCGAGATTAAAACAGCTATTGAGTAGATTCTTTCAGACATTTGAATAAAAAAAGGGGGGCTAAAATGTATTATTCACAAGCCACCATAATTGTGTATATATGTTAAAGGGTTATTAGTTCACCCAAAAATGAAAATTCTGTCATTAATCATTCATCTGTCATCTGTAAGACTTTTGCTCATCTTCGAACACAAATGAAGATCTTTTTGATGAAATCTGAGAGCTTTTTGTCCCTCCGTTGACAGCTATGCTACCACCACTTTGATGCTTCATAAAAGATTGTAAAACTAACCCATATGAATTAAGCTGTTTAGTCTAACATTTTCTGAAGAGATACGATCACTTTATATGACGAACAGATTGAATTTAGGCTGTGGCAACATCTTCAAGATGTTTGAAACCTTCCTGTAAAGCTACCTGAGCAAAGCTACCTGAGCAAAGCTATGCGCAAGTGTACCTAGATGATAAATAAAATGTATGACATTATTTATGAAAGAATTTTCACTTTGCAGCATTTTTACACAAGTGCCTAATCTGTTCATCACATAAATTGTTCAAATTCAGAACTGTCTCTTCAGAAAATTCGCACTATACCGCTCAATTCATATGGATTAGTTTTACGATCTCTTTCATTACGAAAGTGTCAAAGTTTCAGTTGCGTAGCTGTCAATGGAGGGACAAAAATTAGAGATGCACCGATTGATCGGCTGGTGACCGGAATTGGCCGAAATCAGCCATGACTGGCGACCGGGCACCGCATAATCAACATCGCGCAACATCAGCATCACACGTGCACACGAAACGCACACGTAAAACCTTGTGAATTACGTCCGTTTCACTTTTTTTTTTTTCGGCGTACATGTTGATCAATGAGTGGGTTTACACCGGGAGCAGGAGCAGCACCGTGGGCATCAAGCAGGAGTGTCATGTGAGCAGCAGTGAAGCGCAGGTTTCGGCGCCGAGTCATTTTTGCTGCGCTGCTCACACTCAATTAAAGTGAAAGCACATGTTTAGTGGACAAAATAAATATGATTTCACACAAAAAGTGCCCAAAATGCACCAAATTTGCATGTCTAGTGCGTTTTGCGAGTTGGCTATGTCAGAAAAGAAAATGAAGACTCCAAAATATTTATAGAAAATTTACCTATTTAAACTTGTTTTTATTATTCAGTTTGGGTAAAAGTATATGGTGTTTTATTAAAAAAAATATAGAAAATAAATATTTGTGTGTGCTGTAAAGTGGTTAGAAATCGGTATCTGCTAAAATCGGTATCGGCAGGTCAAACTCAATGAAAAATCAGAATCGGCCTAGAAAATTTTAATCGGTGCATATCTGACAGAAATCTCTCAGATTTCATCAAAAAGATTTTCATTTGTGTTCTGAAGATGAACGAAAGTCTTACGGGTTTGGAACGGCATGAGGGTGAGTAACTAATGACAGAATTTTCATTTTTGGGTGAACTATCCCTTTAAGGGCCGTAATATGACAAGCTTAAAAACTCAGTGACAGTGTTCATATCCAATTTATATCAAGTAATGTGCTGAAAGCTAAAGGCAACACGTGACAATAGTGCCACGCGCCCCTAGGTTTGCCAACCCCTGCTGTAATATGTGCATTTCTGAATTACCACACTAGCAGCGGTCCATTTTCAGTACTTACTTTGTCAAAGCCCATTGCACAAAGTTTGTCTATTTTGCGTGTGTACTCAGGACTGGACACGGGAGCCCCAGCGTAAACGTGAGACCAGAGACGAGCAGTTTGTTTGAACATTTCTGGATTCTGCTTATACTGCAAAAAAACACAACAGTGATGTACTTGAAAGGTTTGCAATGCTTTGTTATTGCACATTCTCTGTCAGGCAGACACACTGACGGCTGCCTATTTTACACACGCATATGTACCTGATTGGCTACCACAGCGTCTTGAGGATCATCTGGCTCTGCTGCAGCTAACAGAGCCTGTAGTGACAGCAGGACTGTTCGCAAAGTCATAGCAGCAGCCCTGTACACAGGAAGTGAAGACAGAATAAGTAGTAGTTGAAGAATGAGTACAGAATCTTTCAAAAAAGGAACAGGAAAGAGACAGTACAATAGTTTAGAGTGTCAAAAGCATTAGATGATGCAGGATATGCTAGACATATCATACTCAATTAATAAGCACTCACCATTGGTCTTTTAAAATGTCCAAACATATCGCCCCCGTAACTGAACTTATATTGGGATGCCAGATTTTAGTAATAAACCTCACCTGTAAAAAAAGATGGAATCGGGGGGGAAAAAATCATGTTTTAACTTCAACATCCTTTGATCTCTCAATATAAATCAACAATAAATCATAATCAAGTGCATAATCATCAGTGCAAAGTGCTAGAATTGAGGGGGAATTGGGGATATACCCCATTAGTTAAATTAAAAATAGAAAAATGTAACTTGTATTGGAACTAAAATATTTAAGTTGAATTATTACACAGATATAACATGACTTTAATCATTTATGATTACAAATTTCTGATGTCATCTCTGTTTACAGTCCCATTTAGAACATACTAGCAGGTATTTTTATATAATGTCAATAGTAGTAATTATAGCATGAATAGGTTTAGCTGCCAAAGAAAATACTGAGTTCTTCACTGCTTAGTAAATCAAGTCAATTTAAGGCTGGAAGACTGGTTAAATCTATAGACTGTCTTTGAATTTGACTCCTCGAGACTGTAAAGGCCTGTTCACACCAAGGATGATTACTATAACGATAAAGAAATAGTTGCAGAAATCATTAGAAATATAAAAAAACACAGCAAAGTCCACTTCACAACAATAATGATAAGGGGGGCACAAAGAAACAATATTATTCTAATCACTTTCAAAACTATTTTTCCAGCAAATGGACAATAAAAACAATGACAGCCCATAAGAATCCATCCAGCTTTAAGACTTTGAGCATTAAAGTGGCAGACGAAAAAAATAAGTTTTACTTAAAGAGGCTATATGCGTTTTTCTGAAATTTAAACTCGCGACTGACACCTGTGGCCAAAAAACAGAACTGCTCTTCCTTTCTGCTCGCTCGTACGTGCACACTTCACAAGTCATCTGCTGCAAGGAGGTCAGGTCAACATTATGTTTACAGAGGTAAGAACAGTCAAATACATATATTGTTTGAGATAAGTGTTCGGAGTGATCTAAAACGTTTAACATGAACGCGCTTGACGTCATATCCGCAGACAGCGCGGGAAAAATCCGACCCGACGGAAAATAGGAAAAATAGGATACAGGCTTATACGTGCACCCACTGTGAGCAGACAAGGTGTCAGTATGCTCATCAGGAGATGTTTGAGTCATAAATGGTAAAATAAAAAGGCTATGGTTATGTTTATTTTGGGGGAAAAGTTCCATATAGCCCCTTTAAAGGACAAGTTCAGTATTTTACACTTAAATCCCTGTTTACAGATTGTATCTGATGAAATAGAACGGTTAAGATTAAAATTTGGACACATGCTCCTGTCCCGAGAATTTTAGGTTTATGTCGCTTCCCCCCACCCCCACAATGGTTGTCTATGTGCACTGGAACATTCCTTCCTAAAACACATTAAACTTTCGTTTACAAAGACGTGAAACTCACCGAGTGGTCAGGGGTGTTCACTGATATTCTCACTCAAAAATCGCTGCAAAAGATGCTTTTATCGTAGTTTTCCAGCTCTCAACGGAAGAATGGGTGTGATGCGTTTGAAAAAAATAGGTCCACACACAGTTTTACAACGAATGGTAAAACACCTGTTGGAAAGCATCTTTTGCAGCGATTTTTGTGTGAGCATATCAGTGAACACCTCTGACCACTCGGTGAGTTTCACATCTTTGTAAACGAAAGTTTAATGTGTTTTAGGAAGGAATGTTCCAGTCCACATAGACAACCATTGTGCATTGTGGGTGTGGGGGTGGGGGGGGGGAAGCGAAATAAACCTAAAATTCTCGGGACAGGAGAGTGTGTCCAAATTTTAATCTTAACCGTTCTATTTCATCAGATACGATATGTAAACAGGGCTTTAAGTGTAAAATACTGAACTCGTCCTTTAGCCTAATTTAATAAAAATCTGTAAATTCGTTTATTCCATGGAAACTTAATAATACTCTTCACTCTGTAACTTTCAAATGGTGCATAAGATGCTAACAAATTAGTAAGTTATTGAAGTTTTTAATATTAAGTGAACATGGTTGTGTATCTTTAAGCACCTGCCTGCATCATGGTATGCAAGACCCACTATTAACTATCCAATATATTTCTGACTGGTAAAATCTCAACCTACATGCTTTTCTTAGTTTCACATCGAATTACACTAGATTATGTTTTACCTTAAATATTAACCACAATAACTAATAATCATAAAAACATTGAATATATAAAAAAAGAGATTACCTTAGGTGGATTAAAAGGATATGTCTCAGGAATCTTGATTTCTAACTGATATCGGCCCCCTGTGGGGAAAAATAGCTTGTAAGTTACAATCTTATCCACAACATTAATGTTTTTGCAAACATCATGGCAGCAATAGAGAAGACTGAAAAAATAGTCACAATACCTTCATATGGTGTGTCTGGTGGTCCTGCTATTTCACCCTTTAACTCTGTGAAGTTTTCATCCACCAGATCTACTTTTATTTGATTTTTACTTGTCTGTTATAAAGCAAAACAAAAATGGAAACCGATAAAAAAAGTTAACTATTGTGCACTTTATGTAACTGTGATCAGGAAAAAATGTCAGAATCAAACATTTAGCTAGGGAGACAAAGTAGTTTTCTTTAATTCTATAGCCCAGAACAAAGAAGTGACCAGTATATAGCCGTGAGGCTTTCTCAAAACATAACGAGCTGCCTAGGTAGACAGCATGATAGGAGCCTATAATTCCCAATAAAAGCTGTCTAGGTAGGCAGCTCAAAATGTTTAGAAACAGCCATTGTACTGCACTACTGAAAACTACTCAAACAGCCTAGCAGCTAACTGTTAACTGACACTAATCAAACATGTCTGGACACGACAAGTAAAAGAATAAAAAAAGTATTTTAAAAGATAAAACCTACATTAATGGGCGATAAACACGAGTGCTTATATTATTATAGCACACTAAACAAGTGTTAGTGAAGCTAGCAGGCTAACTATGTCAAATAGGATGTAAGCTCCATAGCTAGCATAGCGTGTGTAATCACAAATCTAGCCGTTCTTTGATGCGTCTATAAAGTATTTTCGCATTTCGGACTAGGCTTTTGTTTTAAAACATCAAGGGAAGTAAAATGTTTTCATATATGACTTCCGTATCTAAAGGCCATCATATAACAGCTCATGCTAACATTAGCTTAGCATGCTAAGCTAGCTCATTGGCTTCTGAATGTTTATCCCCAAAAGTCCTTTTGTTTGTTCTCAACGGGTAAGAAAATAGAGTGAAGTAACGTTTTTTCAAACCTCTTCGCTCTTCAGCACTTCTTTAAACTCTCGCTTGATCCTCTGCACAGCGATGTTTGCCATGGCTGATTAATTCCCCTCTCTCGCACTCTTTCTCTTCCGCTGTTTTTGAACCTCCAGTCCGCAAAGACTGATAGAGCTTCACTTTCACACCTCTCTCCCTCCCTCTCTCTCTCCCTCTCCTAAACAGTAAGCTGAACTCCAGTACAAACACTGGCAAACACAATGAGAGCCTGGAAAACTCAAACGCTGCACTAGAACACTGCGTTTGTCCTCTTTGTTGAATCAGGTGGAGATATTATGCGTAGAAAAGCAGGGCTCTTGACAGATCCAGAAAGCTTTCAGATCTAGGATCAGTCCCCTATGGAGTGCTGCTGTCACATGATATTGTGGATGCATCTGTTTCATTCCCACGTGATACAAGCAAAACACATCTGTTCATCCTCATCACCCCTGCAATGTTTTTGCTAACAATTTATATTTTTAATGAACAAATCAAAAGTAAATAATATAGACCTCAATTGTATATGGAAAATTTACATAAATTAAGCGATTTGAATGTAACCTACTAAATGATCAGTCAATTATGAAAATGAACATACATTAAGATATTTGAATGTAACATACAATTATCTATTAAACATTACCATTCAAAAGTTTTGGATCAGTAAGATTTTTTTGGGCTGAATTTGTATCAAAGGTGACAGAAAAGACATTTAAATTATAATGTAACCAAATATTTCTGTTTCAAATAAATACTGTTCTTTTAAACTTTCTATTAATATTTTTTTTTTATTAAAATCAGTTTCCATAAAAATATGAAGAATCACAACTCTTTTCAACATTGGTAATGATAATGTGTCTTCAGCACCACCAAATCAGCATATTAGAATGATTTCTGAAGGATCATGTGACACAGACGTTTTTTGTTTTGTTTGTTTGTTTTGTTTGTTTTTGTGATCAAACAACTGCAGCCTTGGTGAGCATACTTCTTTCAAAATATAAAAAAAGCACAAACTTGAGATCACAAGAGATCACAGCACTAGCAAACCACAATGATCCAATCAATTCCAGATGAATGAAATCAAGTCCCACCCCTCATTTTCCTTGTTCGATAAGCCATTTCACTTGGACACACACACACACACACACACACACACACACACACACACACACACACACACACACACACACACACACACACACACACACACACACACACACACACACACGCACGCAGAGTGATCTCTGGTTATGAAAAACAGTCAGAAAAAAAGATTGTTTTGGTGCAAACACATTAAGTATAGCTGCATGTCATGTAGCATCATGTGTTTGTTTTTTTTAATAAGAAAACATCATGCCAACATCATGAGACACGTCAATTGCTTGTCTGAAATTTGGGGTGAAATTAAATTAAATCGCAGAGGTAAAAAGTGCAAAACTCCCTATTCACCCTGCATAATTACTCACCTTTTTAATTAGGCTACTTTTCTCCATTACATGATCCCTTAACCCCACTGTAGAAGAACTTTAAGTTACAAAGATATCAAATGAACTGATTGACATGCCAGTTTACTTTGGCATGTTACTTAGCGATTTAACACTACAAATTAAAATACCATAGAAATTATTTTTTGCAATCAGCCATTTTCAGTATTTTTTCAGTATTGAGTTGGTCATGTGACCTTAACATGGTGGCTTTCAGTAGGCGACCTGCTCCGAGTAAAATAAATATTTTATTTGATATGCACATTTTAAATATTCCAAGTAGGGCCTTATGCAATCACTAATAATGCAATCTAATGTTATTTCTAAAAGTTCTCTGAATGTTCAAAACATACATTTTTAAAGATGTTTTGGTGGTTATGCAAACGTAAAGGGAACATACAATTTTGCAAATATTATGGGACTGTTACTTTTGAATGGTCTCTGAACAATCTGAAACAAGAAGAAACATGTTAGTTTACAAATGTATAAAATGTTTCAGAAAACAATATGCCATGCATGACCGATGTATATAGATCCATAGACACCTTTGAACGAATGTTCTATTAACATTACTGGAAGAATGTTTGTTCATAACTTTGAGAAAACCTTGCCAGAATGTTAGGAAAGTTCTGAGAATGTTCACTGTCAACTGGGATTGTGTCTAACACAATTATGGAATTTCAGCAAAGCAGAATTATGAGTATTTCTAAGCTGGTGTCACTGTTGCCTTAATTGTATATGGGGGAATGTTACCACAAATGCAGTAATTACTCACATAAATGTTTACAGGCTATTGTACTCTTAGTCTTAATGTCAGTAATATACATAGTCTACATCATTGGTATGGGTTTTCACTGTAATACAACACAAAAATGTCACAAATATTGTTCATTTATTATATTAATTAATTATTTTTTAGAAAAGCTGCAGCAAATTCAGTAATTGTATATGGAAAATAAGAAAGAAAGTTAAACAAAATCATTCTGGGACTGATAGGCTACTGAGATGAATGGAGTCTTTATTTTTGTTACGTTGTTTTTACAGTTTTTCTCAATTGTTTAGACACAAATACTGGTACTTGAGACACAATGACCACAACATGTAACTCATTCACCAACCCCCTGAACCAATTCTGCTAAACTACAAGCAAAATTCCTGCTTTACACTCAAATTGCGGTTCTAAAACACACTTTTTTCAAAACACTACATAAAAATTCTCTGCATTTGGCACAATTTTCATGCAGAAAATCTCTTGTTTTCACAAGGAACACACTGCCATTCAAATATGCACACTGACTCATCACATGGGCAAACACCTGTCACACAGTTTTACAATTAGCAATCAGAGCTTTAGCATAAAAGGGCAACAGGTGAGCTCTTCAATGGAGCAATGGATGCCAACATTGGATTTTTTTTTTTTTTTTACTGTAACGGTATACAGTACATTCTTCTGTTGTTTTGTATGTAGACCACAGTATGTACAACTTTGTGTTGGGATGTACATTGCATTGTTTTTGTGGGAAAAATAAAATATATTTGTTACCGTGTATTTGTGTGTTCTTAGTATAGAAACAATATTCTCAAATATTTTACAACACACTTATGTATGTAGGCTATGTACTGTTTGTAATAAGTGTAACACTGAACAAAAAAAAGGCCTAAGTCATTATGATGAATGGAGAAGAAGTGTTTTCCATTCATCATAGTGTTTTAGATTGAGCACATCAGTGTTCAACTGGTTCTTATAAATGTCTATTCATATGGTTTGTGTGTGTCATTTGAAAACAAAATACCATTTTGAGAAGAAATAACATTGTTTTGAATGTAAAGTTTCATTTTGCAGGAGAATTGAGGGGGTTGCCCTTTGTGTGTGTGTGTTTTGATTTGTGTGTAGAGTTCTGAGAATATGAGGCATGCTTTCAGAAAATGTAGTATGTAAACAATCGAGAAAAACTGTAAAAAGATTTTCCAATTTTATTTTGTTTTATTTTAATTAGTTTTTTTTATGTGTAGCCTACAACTTTGAATGTAGCTGGGGCTAATCTATTTCCATAGATTATAAGAGCATATACAAAGCTTACTTCATTCATTCATTCATTCATTCATTCATCATTCACACACACACACACACACACACACACACACACACACACACACACACACACACACACACACACACACACACACACACACACACACACACACAATGACTGTCAGTGATGTGACCTGCATTTATGCATTTCATATTTAGGCTACACCCCGCCGAGTGCCTCTATGACCAATGAATAGATGATGCGCTCTGCGAACGAACGGTGAGAAAAGCAACGGCAAGTGTTTACCAAAATCTGCGACGTTCACGTCATGTAGCGACGTGGCTCCCATCTGTTAGTTCCACCCATAGACTGTTAAAAAAAAGAAAAAAAGATGCCACCACACCACACGAATGTACGAATCCTACTATAGTAAAGGCTTCTCTCACTAATATTAATTACTAGGTGTTATGTTCTACCAGTCGACCTTGCTGATTTGCTGAAATAATGTAGACGTTAAAGTGACGAAGACTTACCTCATGAATAATAATTAAGCCAACCGTCAGCGCAAGCTCATTACAATTCATGAACCAAGCCTTCGCCATAGTGACATTCCTAATTTTGCTTCCCTGATCCTTATCAAAACACAGACGGAACATCAGCCGGAGCTGCGGCCCATTGCCAAGCAAACAGCAGTGTACACAAGGGAGCAGTCGCACTGGATTCGGCCTGTGCGACCGGAGACTCTGGGGTCAATTTTCACATATCGGTCCTCCTGGTTTGAAGCGAATGTTTTTAAATCTCTTCGAGTGAGTTGTCGAAGTCATTGGTAAGACATATGTTTATCTTGTGTTTTCCATTTGAGTTAACTTTTTATTTTATTTGGTCTTATTTTAATTTTTTAATGCTGTCTGCAGATTCAATTAATTACGATGCTTTAATGAATAATTATGATTCCTCCATCCTCCTCGAAAATCTATATCCCAATATGCATACGTCAAACATCTTTAAGCAAGAATATTTTGGGCATCTCATGATTTGAAAGGTGTATTTATTCTTTGTTTATATTAACTTACTTCAACAATATATATTTTGTGTTTATGAGTGATTTATATATTTTTGTGTGTTTCGATAGACAGTAACGTTAGTTTATTCAAGTCAGCCGGTCGAGTGTTATCGAAGAGGAAGCAACAAAACAGAACCAAGTTTTGAAAAAACGTAACGTTAGATGAATTAACTAGAAATTTGCATCAAACGTCTTTTTGTCTTGCTATTTTGTGAAAAGTACAGTTAATCATCGCATTGAGTAAGCGTCGTTCTTCCTTGAAACCTGACTTGGGTTCCTTTTATTTGTTTACAGTTTCGTATATTCGTAGGCTAGCTAAAATGCAATAGGCTAAGTTACTCCCACTTATTAAAACACACCAAACAAGCGTCGAGTTTTGAGAGAGTTTGTCTATGGTGAGTTATGAAGCTAGGACCTGACTGCTCTGACAACTAACGTTAAATATATCCAGGAATGTAAATGTTTACTATAGTAGGCTACTCGATTGTACCGCGTGAATTGAATTTAAAGGGAGCGCGCACACATTTTCATATTTGACAATTAAGCGCCCATCACAGTATCTCACATACAGCCTATATGCCATAATCACATTTTAACTTATGTTAATATTTAATTGTAATCAACTGTAATTTGTATGTAAAAAATGTTTTGTGTCTAATGTATATTAATTATATAAGCTTATATATTATATATCTATATATATATTACTTATTAGGATCGTTTTACTCTAAATACGTTCTCATTAAATATATTTTTTTCGAGTGAATTGGGCCAATATGAAAGTAAAACAAGATAAAAGAAATTTAGGAGCAATTTGGTAATTGGGCAATTTTTATTTTGTTTGTACACTTCCCCCTTCACAAATAATGCTCATTAGATGAAGCATACATATATATATATATATATATATATATATATATATATATATATATATATATATATATATATATATATATTAGTGCTGTCAATCGATTACGTTTGAACTAGATTAATCACAGATTCTTTCTGTGATTAATCACGATAAAACACTTACACTTACGTTTTAATATATTATATAATGTAATAATTTCCTATTTTATCTCCAAATTAACGTAGAAACAAGATAAAGACAGTATATTTTAAATATTCATTCTTTTTTTCATTTTTCAATTTTAAACATTAATTATAGCCATTCAGCAATACAGTGTTATTAACAGCTTTTTTTTAAAAAAAAAAACATTTATTAGGCAACTTTTAATTTAAGTGAACTTAAAACAATCCTCACATAAACCCATAATAAATGTCATATTTACCTGTGTCCTTACTGTCTAACAGGTAGGAAATATACATACATTAAATAAAGTTCTCAAACAGTCTGCACTGCATAAATTATAAATGTATTGAATGGTTTAAAAGCATTTGCATAAACTAAAAGATCATATAATGTAATGCTAGCCAAAGAATTACAGAAAAATGGATGCTGTGCTAAAAAACATTACGCGTTAAACTGGTAAAAATGAATTGCATGCGTTAACGTTGACAGCACTAATATATATTATATTTAATACTAATATATATATATTTTTTTGAGTTAGTCTAGAGATCATTAACTACAGGCCAAAAATAGACAGTCTTTTGAGTATTTAAAGTAGCTAGTCTACCACAGATTTGTGTTTATTTGAATTTCAAATGAGTCCTATAGACCTTCCCATGTCAAACCTTTCTAATTCACCACACGCATGTAGATTAGAGCTAAATGTCTCTGTGTGTGTTTAAAATAATGTATTATTATTAGTGTCTGGAATGTGTGTGAATTGTGTATTATTCAGGAGAGGATGGCAGAGGGAGGATATGACCCCTGTGAGTGTATCTGCTCTCATGAACATGCTATGAGGAGACTTATCAACCTGGTGAGTTCACCATCTATCTCTGTTCCTTTCTCTCTGGTCCAGATCAGCATTTCAATGAACAAAAGTCTTCTTTCATTTATTAACTAAATAAATTGTAATAATAGCCAAACAATACATGCTTCATTTGTGTGCCTTCTCTGGATCTGCTATTAGAAATGAATCAGATGAATTTTATAGAAACTTGATACATTGATCTGTATGAAAGAAAAGTGAACAATTTAGATGGACCGTGTCCTCATATTGGATTTCTTGGTACAAAAAGAGACACTAACGGTCAAAAGTTTGGAATAATGTTTTTTTTTTAATTATGTTTTTGTCTCTTATGTCTCTTAAGTCTCTTATGGTCATCTATTCTAGGCTACATTTAGGCTATTTGATATAAATTTCAGTAAAATTCCAGACAAATTTATTATTATTATCAATGCTGAAAACAGCTTGTGCTGCTTAATATTGTTGTGGAAACTGTGATACACTATCATACAAAAGTTTGGAGTAAGTACGATTTAAAAAAATAAAATAAATTAATACTTTTATTCAGCAAGGACACATTGGCCATAAATATATTCACACAATATATTCTTTTGAACTTTCTATTCATCAAAGAATTCTGAACGGAAATATATCACATTTTCCTCAAAAACATTCCTAAAAACCATTATTAGTAATTGAGCACCAATAATAATTGATAATTAGCACCAAATCAGCATATTAGAAGTTTCTGAAGGATCATGTGACCCTGAAGACTAGAGTAATGATGCTGAACATTCAGCTTTGCCATTATAGGAATAAATTACATTTTAAAATAGAAAAAGTTATTTTAAATTGTCATCATATTTTACAATATTATTTTTTTACTGTATTTTTAATCAAACAAATGTAGCCTTTGTGAGCATAAGAGACTTCTTTGTCAAGAAACTGTCAAAAACGAATGTCAGGAATTTTTATAATAGGGAGAAAGAGTTGTAAGTGAATGAAATTAACAGTTGCTAATGAAGCTATGATACTAATCAATCATTGCAAAAACGGTGTAGAAAGCCATTCAGACTCAATGTCATTTGGATGTGTGCCAATCTGACAGGGCCTCCATGTTCCAGACGGGTTTGTAGATTTCTGTAGTGGCCAATGCAATAACAGAAGGAACTTCAGATACAGGGCCAACCTCATCTAGGCAATTTCTTGTCTTTATTAAAAAATACATTTAGAAAAAAAAACTGAAAATATACCTATCTTTTTAAAAGGATGCTAGGTGTCTAATCATTTTGCTGTTGTGGTCTGAATGAATGACCAATAGAGGGCGCTAGTGATTCTTTGGTTCAGGCAAAATAACACTTGATTCAACTCTGTAGTGTAGAGGAAATGTCTGAATAGTTTTTGCCCTATTAAACCCAACTGATATAAATGCCTTTTGCGGTATGAAAACAGAAATACAAATATGATGTAATTTAATATCTTATCTATCTATCTATCTATCTATCTATCTATCTATCTATCTATCTATCTATCTATCTATCTATATCTATCTATCTATCTATCTATCTATCTATCTATCTATCTATCTATCTATCTATCTATCTATCTATCTATCTATCTATCTATCTATCTATCTATCTATCTATCTATCTATCTGTCTGTCTGTCTGTCTGTCTATCTATCTATCTATCTATCTATCTATCTATCTGTCTATCTATCTGTCTATCTATCTATCTATGCAGAGGGATACACTCGTACGTTGATTGTTTCAGACAAGTTAAATTTAATTTTAATGAATGTTTTATGAATTAATGTAATATAGAAGCATCCTTGAGGCAGTCCTAAAACTGCCTCAAGGGAGAATCCCAATGTTGTCATTTTTGTTTTGTTTGGCCTGTTTGATCAAATATTGTCTTTGTGATTCCTTCCCAAGCTGAGACAGTCCCAGTCCTACTGTACAGACACAGAGTGCCTTCAGGAGAGTAAGTCTGTCCGCCTAAAAAAGAGGCAAATAACACATAGCACACATGCTGTGTGTTATTTTTTTAAACTGAGTTTTGTATGTACGCAGTACCAGGCCCCAACTCCTCTGTAGAAGGGGACATCACTCTTCCCATGATTATTATGGGATGGGTAGTTCTAGCTCTCGTGATCTTTCTGTTCCGCCCAGCCAGCTTGAGGGGCTCTTCAAGCAGCGGCAAGCCCTCCAGTCCCCATGGCGTAAGTCCTGCCAGACAAACTCCCTCAAATCAGTAATGAATGAGCATTATGATGATTAAACTGTGTCAGTTATCACTTATAAGTAAGCCGCAATCAAACTCTATGACCTCCACATGATAACGGTAATCAGAAAGTGTACATCCTTAATAGCTTTTAACCATCAGTAAATCATCTCGTTTGTATTATGGGCTGCTTTAACTTTGAATCACTTGATTAATATTGTAATTCTTGTTGTCATTGGATGGATTTTTTTTCTTCTCAGAATCATGGCAGAGAGCCACCAGCACCTCCAGTGGACTAGAACCCTGCACAAAAAAATTGATCTTTTAATCCAGCTTCCACCTGATCAGCTCCTGTGACCAGTATAACTTGTTAGTTTCCTTAATCAGTCAGTACTGTCAGTATTTCTGATTCCTGATTATTTAGTCCAATATTGAGAGGGTGATCATCACACAGACTCTTGGATAACAAGGTGTTTCTACAATGCGAGTTGCGTTTCAAAAGAGAGGAGCTAAAAAAGAAAGTTGTCCAAGTTGTTTTTCAGGTTTATATATCTCAGTCTTCAATTTCTTACTTCTGTTAGGTTTATTATAAAGCCTTATTAGGTATTTAGCAAGTTGTTCAAATAACATGTACGCTTATGTAATGACACTTAACCTAGATCAGACTGAATATAAATTGCAATCTAGAGTAAAGGTTACTTAGTTATCGAGTGTCATCAAGAGATTTGGGTTATTTTCAAGTAGACTGGGGTGGAGAGAATAATATTTCTTGTTCTTTGGTAGCTTATACATTCCAAAGCTATGATGACTTCACAGACATGATGTTATTGGTCCAATGTTGGAGCATGAGCCTTGACTCTGCATTGTGTCATTCTGAATGAATACAGATGTACTTGAAATGATTCACACAGTTGAGGTTGAGTAAGTTCTCAACCACTTCCATTTCTTAAATTTCAAAATGTTGTGCAAGAGGAAATAATGAAATGGGCGTATTACAGTATTTACTTGGCACTTATTACTGTAGTCATGGCTGTGTGAATATTTGGGTGTTCGAGAATGATCTGAGATCTGTTGACCACAAAGAGAGCGCTGATCTAAAGCAGACATCTCCACCCTGAAGACTACGACAGTCTATTTATCTTTCATGAATAAAAATCGGGAGTGCAACTGATAGTATAGACTGTTAAATGCCAATTTGAATGCCAGTTTAGTTGCGTTTGCTCCGGAAACATTATGTAGCTATACTTACTAGAATAGTTAGGCAAATAGTATGGGGAATCTGCCAAATTTCAGTGATGAAAATCTAAAAATAACTGTATCTTTCAAAATAAGATTTAAATGGGTTACTTTGGAATTTTGGTAATATTTGTATAGAGCGAGATTCCCTTTTAGCATAAGCTTAAAGGCAAATCTACCAACTAGCACTTTGGTTTTGGCACCTTTACGTTTGTGTACACAAGGCTAAGCTCCAGAAAAACACCAAAGATTCAATGTTAATCTGCTCCGTTCCAAGTGTGGTGGAACTTCCTGGGAAACTTCCCTGTCTGTGTAGTTCTGTGAAAAATGAAAATGTTAGAATGTCTTAATGGCATAAAAGTCAATTTGATCAATTGGATAGACTAATGATTTCTGGAAGGTCCAGTTAAGGTGGTGGTGTGGATTTCAGGGCATGTAAATTGAATTATGTCTATGTACACTGTTCTAATGAAGCTGCTCTATATGAAAGGGCTTGATCTATGCACTTTTGGATACTTCAAAAAAATAAATATAAACAATAGCATCACTTTTTTGCCTTTCTTTTGTGTAATGGGTGACTATTTATTGGTGGTGGTTCGTGTCTTTTTATATGTTTCTAATTAGAATGGGTTAGTATGACCAAAGTCCTTGTCTGTGGTATGACATTACTCTCAAGAATCATTTCTGCGTCAAAAAGACCACACTAATGATTTCCTTTGATATTACGTCAACAAGACGTCCCAGTCACTGATTGGCTGCTGCTATGGCTCTGGTCTCCGTTATCCACACGTATTTTTCGGTATTTTTCGCAGTAATAGAGAGCCTAAGTCCCGCCCCTCCGCTTCCGGCTCATGGGACCTTATTTCGGAAAAAATATGTATGGAAGTCAATGGCGAGAGATAACTTATCTTTTTATTCCGTCTGAACTGTCCCCTGAACTACACATATGATGTTTGTCAATTTAAAAGGTAAATATGAAAGTCAAGAAAGTCGCAGTTTGTCATAAAACAGAAGAGTAACGTTTAGTTGTATGTGAAAATCGCTCGATGAACTACATCTCTCGTCTCGCACTATGTAGCCTACGTCACAAGATCCGTTGCTCGTATGTGTGTATTCTGGCTCAAAACACGAGTCAGGCATGACCGCGTAACGTTAGGATTATAATGTAAGACTATAGAAAAAATGACAGACGTTAGCTTCAGTAAAGTTAGCTTCATTCATTGAGAGAAAAGGTATGACGTCGCATGTGCGCCTTCTGGGTTTGTAGTCTTTGTAATTACGTATTTTCACAGTCTTATACCTCAACAGTTTTACATCAAACTGCGACTTTCTTGACTTTAAAATGTATCTTTTAAATTGACAAACATCATATGTGTAATTCAGGGCACAATTCAAACGAGATCAAAATATTTGTTGTCTCTCGCCATTGACTACCATACAATATTTTTCCGAAATAAGGTCCCATGGTGGTCGACCGGAAGGGGAGGGACTTAGGCTCTCTATGAAATGCATGTAAAATGGCAAGTGCCCAATATTCAGTTTGGCCATATTTTTATCGAGGTGCTTGCTGAATTACATTTAAATAGTAAAAAAATATATATATATTGTTTCGTTCTATGACATTTCATTTGCTCTGTTTAAATTACAGACAAATATTTAGTTTTGTTCTTGCTCAAGTTAAATCACAGACACATTTAGTTTTGTTCTTGCTCAAGTTAACGAGGCTCTTAGTTTGAAAAGACTTCATGCCCCGGAAGTAGACGTCCATGCCCGCCCCTCTCAGAAGTGTTTACGTTGCTATCCTCCTCCCGGTGGGTGTGTGAGTGTGTGTGTGTTTGCTGTGTGTGTACGCTCGCGTGAATGTGTGTGTGTGTTCTTCGTGAGTTTATGTATCAAGGATATAATAGTTTTATTCATTCGGGAACAAGGCACCTCAGACGGAGGAACCTCACCTGCACTGCCTTGATTCACACTGAGGAGTGTTTTAACTGAATAACTTTACTGTGAGAAAAGGTAAGTCTGTGTGATTTATTTATAGCTATGTATTTATATCTTTTAAAAAGATTTTAAAGTGGACCTTATTGAACTCATTGAATTTAAAGTTTGTGGTTGAAGCTATACATAACTAGTCATATTCTTTAAGACTAAATTATTGAACAGATCAGTTATTAAAGTTGTAAGAGTTCAAATAACAATGTAAGTTATTCATCAGGAGAACACAAGCAATCAAATACATAGTACATTGCATTACATTTTACATCTTAAAAGCATCGACGGGCATCATCTATAAAACTTTTTTGGGGAAAATAGCCTACGTTCACTTTTATCTTTAAAAGTTGATCTGCTGGTTCTTATTATTAATCATTTTATGGCTCTTAAAGAAGAGCCATAAACGTTAATTACGTTAATGGTTAGTTCTTTTGAGCCGAATATTTTCAATGAATCTCACTGAAAATTTCAATGAATTCAACAGCCGCTGAACAGAGGATTTCTGAATTGAGGATTGGACTGATGGGGTGAAATGTACACTTTTAATATTCAAATTTATTTTATAATTATTTTGAAAAATAATGTAAAATGTTTTAGTTTTTACAAATTTAACAAACAAACGAGAATTAGTTGATTTTAGAATAGGGATTCATTTAATACATGTTTTTAAGAGATCACTGAATATATAATATATTACATATACTATATAAAATAATTACTGAATCTGATTGCTGAGTGTAGCAAAGGACCCGGACTTCTCATCACTACTTAAAGGGATAGTTCACCCAAAAATTAGCATTCTGTCATTAATTACTCACCCTAATGTTGTTCCAATATGTAAGACTGTCATTCATCTTTAGAACACAAATGAAAATCATTTTGAGGAAATCTAAGACATTTCTGGCCCTCCATTGACAGCTACGCAACTGACACTTAGATGCTTCAAAAAGTTCACAAAGAGATCGTAAAACTAATTCATATGAATTGAGCAGTTTAGTTCAAATGTTCTGAAGAGACACGATCACTTTATATGACGAGTAGATTGAATTTAGACATTTATTCACATTTAAACATTCATCGACTCGCACATCAGTTGTGGTAAAAGGAAGCTCAAGCATGTTTGCTTGACATGTGAGAACCAATGAGGTTCATTCTCGTGTTACGCAGCACCTTTGAGCTTCCGCAAGAACCAATGAGGTCTGTTTTTGCTCAAGCAGATACGGTTGAGCTTATGTTTGTGTTCGCAGATCAATGTTTAAATGTGATTTAAAAGCCGCAATCAAAACTGTTCATCATATAAAGCGATCGAGTCTCTTCAGAAAATCTGGACTAAACCACTCATATGGATTTAGTCTTTATTTCTTTTTGAAGCTTCAATGTTGTAGTTGCGTTTGGCAATGGAGAATAGAAAGGGATAAAAAGATAGAGGAGGGATAGAAAGCTCTCAGATTTCATTAAAAAGATCTTCATTTGGGTTCCGAAGATGAACGAAAGTCTAACGGGTTCGGAACGACGTGAAGGTGAGTAAACGAGGACAGAGTTTTCATTTTTGGGTGAACTATCCCTTTAATGTCCCCTGGGGTTAGTAATATGATACTTACCACTGACCTCCTCATGAGCCCCTGGATCCCAGCTGAAGAGGATGAATTGTATTCGGCTGGTATATAAGAGGCCATTCATAATCATCACAAAATATGTTTATTTATGGCCATAAACTGTCACTTTGATTCCATCTGTCTCTCTTCTCAGATGTTTCAGATTAAAAAGATTTGCTGTATAGGAGCTGGGTATGTTGGTGGTCCGACATGTAGTGTCATTGCCAGCATGTGTCCCGAGATCACAGTAACGGTGGTGGATGTTAATGAATCCCGGATCAAAGCCTGGAACTCTGATACCCTCCCCATCTATGAGGTAACAACGCAAAAGCAATAATACGGTTGACCTGTTAACTTTCACCCCCTTTGTGAGCATACATCTGATCTTAAATGTTTGTAATTCATGAATGCCTTGGAATACAGACCTTTTTTTGAAAGCAGAAAGGAAAGTGTAAAAAGGTTTTAGCATAACACAATAGTACAAAGTAAACTTTTTTTTTTTAACACAATATATATTTTTTCAAAATAATTTTCTTGAAAACTGCTTGAAAATCAAAGCAAACGTGTCTAACCATGTTGTTCACCAAATTTTAAGTTGATATCACCCAAATCGAGCCCTTCTAAAAAGATTTAAAGAACTGTTTCCATGGTAATGCAATGTCCAATTTCAAAATGGTTCTTTCAAGCCTGTATGAATTTCTCTCTTCTGCTGAACACAAAAGTGATGGAAAAATATGGGTAACCAAACAGTTGTTGGGCACCATTGACTTCCATAGTATGGAAAATACTATGGAAGTCAATGGGGCCCATAACTATTTAGTTACCGACATTCTTCAAAATATCATCTTTTGTGTTTAGCAGAAGAAAGAAATTCATACAGGCTTGGAAGAACTTGAGGGTGAGTAAATGATCAATTTAAATTTTTGGGTGAAATATCCCTTTAAGTTTTATTTTTATGTGAAATGACAATAACCAGTTGTGTTGTAAATGTGTCTCCTCTTCTTGCTGTTGTAGCCGGGTCTGAATGAAGTGGTGTTGTCTTGTCGTGGGAAGAACCTCTTCTTCTCCACAGATATCGACACTGCCATTAAAGAGGCTGATCTGGTCTTTATTTCTGTGAGTGCAACAAACTATTTGAATGTGGTTGTGCATATACCTGTAGGTCTGTAGTGTGCACAGACTATAATATCTTTCTCTCTCTTCAGGTAAACACCCCAACTAAGACGTATGGTATGGGCAAAGGTCGTGCTGCTGACTTGAAGTTTATTGAGGCATGTGCACGCCGCATCGTGGAGATGTCGGACGGGTATAAAATTGTTACGGAGAAGAGCACGGTGCCTGTCCGTGCAGCTGAGAGCATCCGTAGGATATTTGATGCAAACACCAAACCCAGCCTCAACTTACAGGTGTGTTTGTGTGAACGTCTAAATATTCCTGTGCTTATATATGGGGAAGGTGACAAATAAAAAATCATGTCCATGAGTTTTTTTACCATCAACATTTTAGGTTAAATTGTAAATAAATATAAAATGTGTTTTAGGTGCTGCAACTTTGTCACCATTCAGAGTTTTTTTTTAAACACCTTTTTGATTTTAGTACAAATATTCACTGTAATCATTTACATTAAACTGATCAAAAGTGACAGTAAAGACTTACTTTGTTATATACATTTCTATTTCAAATACATGCTGTTAAACTTTCTATTCATCAAAGAATCCTAGAAAAAAATACCAGTGTCCACAAAACTTACAACTTAGGACAACTACTTTACACACACACACACACACACACACACACACACACACACACACACACACACACACACACACACACACACACACACACACACACACTGATAATATGAAGAAATATGTATATATAATATGCATATGGGTGTTTGTCTGTGCACTCAATGAGGGTATTAAATAGAATAGTTAAAGGAAATTGTTCATATTTGTGTCTTTTTTATGCTGCGAATACATTTTGTGTATGCACACAAATTACTTATACATAACCAGTTCTGTTGTAAAATATGCTTCTACATCAGTTTGACATTTTTACACAACAACAATCTACTTGTAAATATAATCAGGATTAGGATGAAAGTGATTTTCTGCAAAGTTTTTGCCTCTCTCAACTCTCAAGTGAACTTATAAAACTGGGTTTGTGGACCTTCACAGTTTATTCTATTCTGTGTTAATGAGCAACCTTTTTCCCACCTTTGATTACAGGTTCTCTCTAACCCAGAGTTCCTTGCGGAGGGTACAGCAGTGAAGGACCTGAAGGACCCAGATCGTGTCCTGATTGGTGGAGATGAGACTCCAGAGGGTCAAAGAGCTATCAGTGCTCTCTGTGCAGTTTATGAGCGCTGGGTCCCCAAATCACGCATAATCACCACCAACACCTGGTCCTCTGAACTTTCCAAACTGGTATGTAAATGTGTATAATTAGGGTGTGTTCACAGTCATGTTTAACATAGAACCTAAAGATGCAAAGTAAAAAAACTGTTATTGTTGTATGTGCAATGCATACACCCAATAGTAGTTTTACCAGCTGTGAACTTGGTTGACTTGTTAGGTGCGCACTAGTCTCAGCCTCAGACGTCACGCCCACGGAATGTTGGCTAAACGTCTGATGCATATGGTACACTTAACTGGAAACACTTCAGGAATGTCGAAGTCGTCATCTGATTGGTTGAATTTTATCGGATTTCCGGGGGGCGCGAGTGTCGCGTTTATTTTCGGTCCGCCGGGAAACAAAGCGCAGACGTGTGATTGCGGAAGAAAAATTGTGTTTACATGTGACAATGAGCATTTATCAAGATCAGCTAAACGTAGAAAGTATGCGAGGTTCACGGCATAGACTCTTTAAGAGATGTCCAGGAGTTTTGTTTGAGGCACTTAGTAGAGACTTGTTGCACGTCGGTCTGTTGTTGTGGGGACATTTCCACGCCCCGAAACGTGACGCTGAACGAAACGAACTGTAATTGGTTGTTTGACATGTCGGTCAAACGGCCTTATGGGCGGGCCTTGGCCAAAGAAAGCTGCTATGAATTCCAGACCTTCAGCCGTCGGTCTGAAGTAGGGCTGTAACGATTAATCGCGATTAATCGAAATCCAAAATAAAAGTTTGTGTTTACATAATAAATGTGTGTGTATTGTGTATAATTATTTTGTATATATAAATACACACACATGCATGTATATATTTAATAAAAATTTGTTATTTATATATAAAATAGTTATATTTATATATAATATAAATCATATAAAAATATGTATGCAGTATATAAATGCAAATATTTCTCAAATATATACATGCATGTGTGTGTATTAATATATACAAAATAATTATACACAATACACACACATATATTATGTAAACACAAACTTTTATTTTGGATTTCGATTAATCGCGATTAGCTTAGCACAAAGACTGGAGGTAAACGGCTCCAGCTAGCATACTGCTCCCAATAAGTGTCAAAATAACGCCAAAATTTTCCTATTTATATGTTGTGATTTGTATGGTCACAGCGTGTACAAATATACAAATCACAACAAGTAAATAGGAAAATGTTGGCAAGCACTTATTGGGAGCAGTATGCTAGCTGGAGCCGTTTACCTCGTCTTTATGCTAATCTAGGCTAGCGGTGGGTGCATCAGAGTTACGGCACGCACAGAGATGAAAAGGGTATGTATGGATTTATCTAACTCTGGGGGATACAGTGAAAAAGCTAAAGTTCCAAAAAGTCGATGTGTTCCTTTAATCGAACCAAACCTCCCAGGTGAATGAGTTAAATTGAAGCCAAGCCAATAATTTGATATGTAAAATTCATTCAATTCATATTTTTTGCATGTTTTAGGCAGCGAATGCATTCCTGGCTCAGCGCATCAGTAGTATAAACTCCATCTCTGCCCTGTGTGAATCCACTGGCGCTGATGTTGAGGAGGTGGCCAAAGCCATCGGCATGGATCAGCGCATTGGGAGCAAGTTCCTCAAAGCCAGCGTGGGTCAGTGCATTGTTTTTTACCCCATCTTAGTTCCACATTATTAGAACTTTTTTGCTTTGTAAAAGTGTTCAAAATTAAATAATAGAATGAGATTAAATACAATTAAAATGGCCTTAATATGTATGTGTCTGAATCAGGTTTTGGAGGAAGTTGTTTCCAGAAGGATGTGCTAAATTTGGTGTATCTGTGTGAGGCACTGAATCTCCCAGAGGTTGCTTCATACTGGCAACAGGTAAACCTCAATTTCGATATTGATTTAATTAGTGGCAGGGCCGGGTCTAGATTCTCATTGTGCCCCTCCTCCATCATTATCCCCAGGATACTTTTTTTTTTTTTTTGTTAAAGCACACAATATTAAAAAAATATATCAACACTAAATTAGTTACATACGCAAATTACTAGAAACATTGTGCGGTTGTAATGTTCTGGCGCGCATCCAGTTCTCCCTCATAGAGGCTCAGCACTTCAAAAGCGTTATGCCTGTTACAGTTTTTCAGTTAAGGCATTTGCACACCTCATATCTGATTGGTTCTCAGACAGCTCCTTGCGCTCTAGTCTCTATTTAAACGCTCACACATCATGGAACACTTAAAAGTTTAACATGGAATTTTAAAATTGTGATTTTTAGGCCATGAAAAAAATCTTGAAAATAAATACATTAAGAACTTTTACAAATATGTAACTTCTAGTAAAATATGGAATAGTTTTGCTCAGTAGTAGTGCACTAAATATTTTATCAGCATATTGCACTCTTTGTTGATTAGTAGCCTATCCGTTCAGAAGATACATGCACTTTGCAGAATCTGCAAAATATCAATAATGTAAAAGTAAATAAATAAGAAAGATCATAAATTACATGTTTTTTTTATTTAGCACTGCAACGAAAATGTTTTATTATAACAGATATTTACATATAGTCCACAAGATATAATAATATGTGCATTTACACAAATTGAGCAGTTAAAAAGATTACATACTTTTAAATTGATTCTCAGTAGTGTGTGTCATTACTAAAAAT